>NW_027650925.1:0-30000 GCF_965287045.1 Carcharhinus amblyrhynchos
GTGTGTGTGTTGGGGGCAGAGGGATCTGTGTGTGTGTGTGTTGGGGGCAGAGGGATCGGGGTGTGTGTGTGTGTGTTGGGGGCAGAGGGATCTGGGTGGTGTGTGTGTGTTGGGGGCAGAGGGATCTGGGTGTGTGTGTGTGTTGGGGGCAGAGGGATCTGGGTGTGTGTGTGTGTTTGGGGGCAGAGGGATCTGGGGTGTGTGTGTGTTTTGGGGCAGAGGGATCTGGTGTGTGTGTGTGTTTGGGGCCAGAGGGATCTGGGTGTGTGTGTATGTTGGGGGCAGAGGGATCTGGGTGTGTGTGTGTGTTGGGGGCAGAGGGATCTGGGTGTGTGTGTGTGTGTTGGGGGCAGAGGGATCTGGGTGTGTGTGTGTGTTGGGGGCACAGGGATCTGGGTGTGTATGTGTGTGTTGGGGGCTGAGGGATCTGGGTGTGTGTGTGTGTTCGGGGCAGAGGGATCTGGGTGTGTGTGTGTGTGCTGGGGGCAGAGGGATCTGGGTGTGTGTGTGTGTTGGGGCAGAGGGATCTGGGTGTGTGTGTGTGTGTTGGGGGCAGAGGGATCTGGTGTGTGTGTTGGGGGCAGAGGGATCTGGGTGTGTGTTGGGGGCAGAGGGATCTGGGGTGTGTGTTGGGGGCAGAGGGATCTGGGTGTGTGTGTGTGTTGGGGGCAGAGGGATCTGGGTGTGTGTGTGTGTTGGGGGCAGAGGGATCTGGGTGTGTGTGTGTGTTGGGGGCAGAGGGATCTGGGTGTGTGTGTGTGTTGGGGGCAGAGGGATCTGGGTGTGTGTGTGTGTGTTGGGGGCAGAGGGATCTGGGTGTGTGTGTATGTTGGGGGCAGAGGGATCTGGGTGTGTGTGTGTGTGTTGGGGGCAGAGGGATCTGGGTGTGTGTGTGTGTGTTGGGGGCAGAGGGATCTGGGTGTGTGTGAGTGTGTTGGGGGCAGAGGGATCTGGGTGTGTGTTGGGGGCAGAGGGATCTGGGTGTGTGTGTGTGTTGGGGGCAGAGGGATCTGGGTGTGTGTGTGTGTGTTGGGGGCAGAGGGATCTGGGTGTGTGTGTGTGTTGGGGGCAGAGGGATCTGGGTGTGTGTGTGTGTCACCCAGTCCCTTCCCGCTCCGTTTCCCAATCTCCTGCCCCCCCCAGAGACTCGGAAGAGATACAGTCCCAACCCTCGGATCAACAGGGGGTTACCTGTGTCCGAAATATTAGCGGAGGGTGGGATTACCCCCAGGAAAGCCACACTGGAAAGCTATTCCAAGGATCGCCAGCTCTCACCTTTCCCAGTCGGAGAGGATATTCCGATATTCCCTACAGGATAAAAACACAGGGAGATTAGAAGCCAAGTGGGCTTTGTCTACAAGGATGGAAGTCTAGAGAAGATTTTAAACCCCCCCCCACTCCGGCTCTCAGTCTCCGGGGAGCGGGCAACGCTGGTCGGGGGGGAGTCTCAGAACCGGTTCCATAGCCAGGTACAAAAATCACGTCCCGACCCACTCCGGAATAGCTCGGTCTGGGATCCTGCTGTGCAAGGAGCGACAAAAGCGGGGGTGAACGTAGCCCCAATCCATCAGACAAACCAGCCTCCCGAACATTGACTCCGTCTACACTTCTCGCCCCCAACACACACACACACACACCCAGATCCCTCTGCCCCCAACACACGCACACCCAGATCCCTCTGCGCCCAACACACACACACACACCAGATCCCTCTGCCCCCAACACACACACACACCCAGATCCCTCTGCCCCCAACACACACACACACACCCAGATCCCTCTGCCCCCAACACACACACACACCCAGATCCCTCTGCCCCCAACACACACACACACCCAGATCCCTCTGCCCCCAAAACACACACACACACCCAGATCCCTCTGCCCCCAACACACACACACACCCAGATCCCTCTGTCCCGAACACACACACACACCCAGATCCCTCTGCCCCCAACACACTCACACACCCAGATCCCTCTGCCCCAACACACACACACACCCAGATCCCTCTGCCCCCAACACACACACACACACCCAGATCCCTCTCCCCCCAACACACACACACACACCCAGATCCCTCTGCCCCCAACACACACACACACCCGGATCCCTCTGCCCCCAACACACACACACACCCAGATCCCTCTGCCCCCAACACACACACACACCCAGATCCCTCTGCCCCCAACACACACACACACCCAGATCCCTCTGTCCCAAACACACACACACACCCAGATCCCTCTGCCCCCAACACACACACACACCCACATCCAGATCCCTCTGCCCCGAACACACACACACACACCCAGATCCCTCTGCACCGAACACACACACACACACCCAGATCCCTCTGCCCCGAACACACACACACCCAGATCCCTCTGCCCCCAACACACACACACACACACCCAGATCCCTCTGCCCCAACACACACACACACCCAGATCCCTCTGCCCCCAACACACACACACACCCAGATCCCTCTGCCCCCAACACACACACACACCCAGATCCCTCTGCCCCCAACACACACACACACACCCAGATCCCTCTGCCCCCAACACTCACACACCCAGATCCCTCTGCCCCCAACACACACACACACCCAGATCCCTCTGCCCCCAACACACACACACACCCAGATCCCTCTGCCCCCAACACACACACACACCCAGATCCCTCTGCCCCCAACACACACACACACCCAGATCCCTCTGCCCCCAACACTCACACACCCAGATCCCTCTGCCCCCAACACACACACACACCCAGATCCCTTTGACCCCAACACACACACACACACCCAGATCCCTCTGCCCCCAACACACACACACACACCCAGATCCCTCTGCCCCCAACACACACACACACACCCAGATCCCTCTGCCCCCAACACACACACACACCCAGATCCCTCTGCCCCCAACACTCACACACCCAGATCCCTCTGCCCCCAACACACACACACACACCCAGATCCCTCTGCCCCCAACACACACACACACCCAGATCCCCTCTGCCCCAACACACACACACACACCCAGATCCCTCTGCCCCCGACACACACACACACACCCAGATCCCTCTGCCCCAAACACACACACACACACCCAGATCCCTCTGCCCCCAAAACACACACACACCCAGATCCCTCTGCCCCCAACACACACACCCAGATCCCTCTGCCCCCAACACACACACACACCCAGATCCCTCTGTCCCGAACACACACACACCCAGATCCCTCTGCACCGAACACACACACACCCAGATCCCTCTGCCCAGAACACAAGGACGCCCAGATCCCTCTGCCTGGACTTTTATCGAATCTGCTTTCCATTTCGATAACCGGTCGCCTTCCTATTTTTCTACAACGGCCAATGGACACCTCACAGATTGAACCCCATCTGCCAAAGTACGGAATCACAAACCTGTCCCCCGAGATCCTTCTGTTCTGTAACTCTCCCCCACCATTAACTGAGTGAGTCCTGCCCCTGGTTCCATCGACCAAAAATGCATCGCCTCGCATTTATCTAAACTAAACTGCGTCCGCCGTTCGCTCGCCCACTGGCCCAGGTGATCGAGATCCCGTTACAATCGGAGAGAACTTTCTCCACCGTGCCACCAATCTTGGGGTCATCTGCAAACTTACTAACCCTGTCCCCTACGTTCCCATCCCAACCGTTAATATAAATGACCAATAACAGTGGACCCCAGCACCGACTGTGCGGTTAGCGCTGCTGCCTCGCGGCTCCAGGGTCCCCCGGGTTCGATCCCCGGCCTCGGGGTCACTGTGTCTGTGCGGAGTTTGCACATTCTCCCCATGTCTGCGTGGGTTTTCCTCCCACAGTCCAAAGACGTGAGGGTTCGGTTGATCGGCTGTGCTAAGAAATTGCCCCGTAGTGTCCAGGGACGTGTAGGTTAGAGGGGATTAGAGGGTATAATACAGGGGTAGGGATTGGGTGGGATAGCGTTCGGTACAGATTCGATGGGCGGGAGGGCCTCTTCCTGTACTGTCGGGATTCTATGATCCCTGAGGCTAGTGTCCAGTTGGGATGACCACCCTCTACAACCACCCTCTGGCTCTTGTGAAGAAGCCAATTTCGACCCCTCACCCTGGACCCCGGGAGGCTTAACCTCACCCCTCAGCCTCCGACACTCCAGAGGGAAAAGGATCCCAGTCTCTCCAGCCTCTCCCTATAACTCAATCCATCAAATCCCAATACCCTACCATGCCGTACCTTGTCAAAGGCCTTGCGAGAGTCCATGTAGACAACATCAACTGCACTGCCCACATCTACCCTCCTGGTTACCCCCTTCAAAAAACCCAATCAAATAACCTGAAATGAGTGGGAACTCTTACCTGTAGATGATGGATAGAAGGAGTATTTGATATCTACGGATAGAGAAGGTGGAGAAAGATCTTTGGGATTGAAGGAACACATAATATTTTCAACGCAGCACAACCTACCAAGAGATCATCGAAACCCCACAATACAGAAAGAGATCACAATCCCGAACGCTATACACCTCCCCCGCTAATCCTCTAACCTACGCAACTCAGGATCACCAAGGGGCAACTGTTTCCTGGGCCTGGAAAATCCGCCTCACCCGCACTGTGGGACGAAACCCACGCGGATACGGGGAGAATGTGCAGTCTCCACACAGACAGAGACCCGGGAATCGAACCCGGGTCCCCGGCGCTGTGAGACAGCAGTGCTAACCCACTGTGTCACCGTGCCCCCCCCGGGGAATCGAACCCAGGTCCCCGGCGCTGTGAGACAGCAGTGCTAACCCACTGTGTCACCGTGCCCCCCCCGGGAATCGAACCCGGGTCCCTGGCGCTGTGAGACAGCAGTGCTAACCCACTGTGTCACCGTGTCCCCGGGAATCGAACCCGGGTCCCTGGCGCTGTGAGACAGCAGTGCTAACCCACTGTGTCACCGTGCCCCCCCCCCCCCGGGAATCGAACCCGGGTCCCTGGCGCTGTGAGACAGCAGTGCTAACCCACTGTGTCACCGTGCCCCCCCCCCCCCCCCGGGAATCGAACCCGGGTCCCTGGCGCTGTGAGACAGCAGTGCTAACCCACTGTGTCACCGTGCCCCCCCGGGAATCGAACCCGGGTCCCTGGCGCTGTGAGACAGCAGTGCTAACCCACTGTGTCACCGTGCCCCCCCCCCCGGGAATCGAACCCGGGTCCCTGGCGCTGTGAGACAGCAGTGCTAACCCACTGTGTCACCGTGCCTCCCCTGGGGAATCGAACCCGGGTCCCTGGCGCTGTGAGACAGCAGTGCTAACCCACTGTGTCACCGTGCCCCCCCCCCGGGAATCGAACCCGGGTCCCTGGCGCTGTGAGACAGCAGTGCTAACCCACTGTGTCACCGTGTCCCCGGGAATCGAACCCGGGTCCCTGGCGCTGTGAGACAGCAGTGCTAACCCACTGTGTCACCGTGCCCCCCCCCCGGGAATCGAACCCGGGTCCCTGGCGCTGTGAGAAAGCAGCGCTAACCCACTGTGTCACCGTGCCCCCCCCCCGGGGAATCAAACCCAGGTCCCTGGCGCTGTGAGACAGCAGTGCTAACCCACTGTGTCACCGGGCTCCCCCCAACTCTCCACTGATCTTAAGAATCGCCAATTCTTACCTTTAGCAGTTGCGAAGGAAGGTTTAGTTTTGTCTGCAATCGAAAACATTAACAGCAAAAAGGATTTAAATAGAAGGGTGAAACATTACGAAGCATTTTAACACTTGACCTCTAGGAGGCAGAGTGTCCTCTGAGTTCCTGAACCCAGATTTCACAGTCAAATGTGGAAATAAAGCCTTCACTAGGTGGGAACCTGTCTCTCATTGTGATTTCCCCAATTAACGATACGATAAGACGTTGCTGCTGATATATTTTAAGTTTGGGGTATGTTTCGAAAATCAGCATCCTTTTACGGGCAGTCAGTATGTCTGGAACACATGCTGCCCACGGGTTGTGGAAGCAAGTTAATATCTCAGTTTTCTCGGGTGCTGTTACTTTGATAGACTTGGGCAGGAACAGGAAGTTTCCTGGGATTTCTGGCAAGCTGATTGACAGGGTCATGTGATGATGTGGTTAGTGGGAGGAGCGAGGCGGATTTGCAGAGAGTTAGAAACAACTTTTAGTTCTGGCTGGTGTTTCTTTGAAGGCAGAGTCACAGAACCGCACAGTATTTCTGTAGTCCAGAAGGAGGCCATTTGGCCCATCTTGTCTGTACCGACAACAATCCCACCCAGGCCCTATTCCTCCAACTTCTCGCGTTTACCCTGCTAACCCCTCCTGATACTATGGTCAATTTAGCATGGTCTACCAACCTAGCCTGTGCCTCTTTCGGACTGCGGGAGGAAACTGGGGGACCTGGAGGAAACCCACGCAGACACGGCGAGAATACGCAACCTCCAAGAGAATGTGCAAACTCCAATCGACAGGCTTCTCTGAAAATCAAAGACCCTCCTCCACCCTCCCAAACAGTGCATTCCAGACCCTCCGCCACCCCCCAGGCAGCACGTTCCAGACCCTCCGCCACCCTCCCAGGCAGCGTGTTCCAGACCCTCCGCCACCATCCCAGCAGTGTTTTCCAGACCCCCTGCCACCCTCCCAGGCAGCGCATTCCAGACCCTCCGCCACCCTCCCAGGCAGCGCATTCCAGACCCTCCGCTACCCTCCCAGGCAGCACATTCCAGACCCTCCGCCACCCTCCCAGGCAGCACATTCCAGACCCTCCGCCACCCTCCCAGGCAGCGCGTTCCAGACCCTCCGCCACTCTCCCAGGCAGAGCATTCCAGACCCTCCGCCACCATCCAAGGCAGTGTTTTCCAGACCCCCTGCCACCCGCCCAGGCAGCGCGTTCCAGACCCTCCGCCACTCTCCCAGGCAGAGCATTCCAGACCCTCCGCCACCATCCAAGGCAGTGTTTTCCAGACCCCCTGCCACCCGCCCAGGCAGCGCGTTTCAGCCCCTCCACCACCCCCCCAGGCAGTGCATTCCAGACCCTCCGCCACCTTCCCTGACAGCACATTCCAGACCCTCCGCCACCTTCCCTGACAGCACATTCCAGACCCTCCGCCACCCTCCCAGACAGTGCATTCCAGACCCTCCGCCACCTTCCCTGACAGCACATTCCAGACCCTCCGCCACCCTCCCAGGCAGTGCATTCCAGACCCTCCGCCACCCTCCCAGGCAGCACATTCCAGACCCTCCGCCACCCTCCCAGGCAGCACATTCCAGACCCTCCGCCACCCTCCCAGGCAGTGCATTCCAGACCCTCCGCCACTCTCCCAGGCAGAGCATTCCAGACCCTCCGCCACCATCCAAGGCAGTGTTTTCCAGACCCCCTGCCACCCGCCCAGGCAGCGCGTTTCAGCCCCTCCACCACCCCCCCAGGCAGTGCATTCCAGACCCTCCGCCACCCCCCAGGCAGTGCATTCCAGACCCTCCGCCACCTTCCCTGACAGCACATTCCAGACCCTCCGCCACCCTCCCAGGCAGCACATTCCAGACCCTCCGCCACCCTCCCAGGCAGTGCATTCCAGACCCTCCGCCACCCTCCCAGGCAGCACATTCCAGACCCTCCGCCACCCTCCCAGGCAGCACATTCCAGACCCTCCGCCACCCTCCCAGGCAGTGCATTCCAGACCCTCCGCCACTCTCCCAGGCAGAGCATTCCAGACCCTCCGCCACCATCCAAGGCAGTGTTTTCCAGACCCCCTGCCACCCGCCCAGGCAGCGCGTTTCAGCCCCTCCACCACCCCCCCAGGCAGTGCATTCCAGACCCTCCGCCACCCTCCCAGACAGTGCATTCCAGACCCTCTGCCACCCTCCCAGGCAGCACATTCCAGACCCTCTGCCACCCTCCCAGGCAGCGTATTCCAGACCCTCCGCCACCCCCCCAGGCAGTGCATTCCAGACCCTCCGCCACCTTCCCTGACAGCACATTCCAGACCCTCCGCCACCCTCCCAGGCAGAGCATTCCAGACCCTCCGCCACCCTCCCAGGCAGAGCATTCCAGACCCTCCGCCACCCCACCAGGCAGCACATTCCAGAGCATCCACCAACCTCCCAGGCAGTGCATTCCAGGCCCTCCACCATCCCCAGGCAGTGCATTCCAGACCCTCCGCTACCCTCCCAGGCAGCAGATTCCAGACCCTCCGCCACCCCCAGGCAGCGCGTTCCAGACCCGCCGCCACCCTCCCAGACAGAGCCTTCCTACTATTCTTCCTACCAAAGTGGACCACCTCGCACTTGCCAACATTAAATTCCATTTGCCATTTCCTGGCCCATTCGCCCAGCCTATCTAGATCCTTCTGCAGACTCTCCACACCCTCCGCACAATTTGCCGTTCCACCAATCTTGGTGTCATCAGCAAATTTCGACACCATACACTCGGTTCCCTCCTCCAGATCATCTATATAAATGGTAAATAGCTGAGGCCCCAGCACCGACCCCTGGGGCACTCCACTAGTCACCATCCGCCAATCCGAATAGCACCCATTGACCCCCACTCTCTGCCTCCTATTTGACAACCAATCCTCTATCCACGCTAACACCCTACCCCCAACTCCATGTCCCCCGACCTTCTGCAATAACCTCTTGTGAGGTACCTTGTCAAACACCTTCTGAAAATCCAGAAAGACCACATCCACCGGCTCTCCTCTATCCACCGCCCTAGACACATCCTCACAGAACTCCAGTAAATTTGTCAGACACGACTTCCCCTTAACGAAACCGTGCTGCGTCTGCTCTATCAAGCAATTCCCCTCAAGATGCCTCGCTATTTCCTCCTTGATGACAGATTCTAACATTTTACCTACAACAGACGTTAAACTAACCGGCCTATAATTCCCTGCCTTTTGCCTGGCACCCTTCTTAAACAACGGCGTAACATTAGCCGTTTTCCAATCTTCCTGCACTTCCCTGGAATCCAGCGATGTCTGGAAAATAACCACCAAGGCATCCACTATCACCTCCGCCATTTCTTTCAGAACCCTCGGATGCATTCCATCCGGTCCTGGGGACTTGTCCACAATCAGCCCCTCCAGTCTGTCGAGCACCGCCTCTCTAGTAACAGTAATGTCATTGAGACCCTCCAGTCCTTTCCATCGCTAACACCCGGCAAATTATTCACATCCTCCTCCGTGAGGACCCTCAGTGACCCAAAAGCCGGGGGGGGGAGGGGGGAGGTAGGGAGAACTGCGATCTCTTACCTTTGGGTGGGAAGTAGTAACCATGAGTGCTGCCTACGACACAACAAGGATAATAGTGTTTGAGCTCAAGGATAGCCAGCCCGTTAACTCCAGCACAGTAAGGCTGGCTCTGCGGCGCCCTCCCAACCCCAGCTGGGGGGTTCCAAGCTGTCTTATTAACATCCCACAGAGAGCGCGACTCTGTCCTCACAGTTTAGCTACAAAGCTCCCGGACAGGTTCCGATTATAAGATTGAGACGGGTATAGATAGAGCAAACAGGGGTAAGCTACTTCCTACGGTAGGGAGGCACAGTACGAGGGGCCACGGGCTTAGGGTGGGGGGGGGGAGGCATAACACGGATGTTAGAGGGAGGTTTTTCACACAGAGGGTAGTGGGGGTATGGAATGCTCTGCCAAGTAAGGTGGTGGAGGCGAACATGCTGGAGTTGTTGAAGAGCAACTGAGACAGGCACGTGAGTGGGTTGGAGATGGGTGGATATAGGGGATTGTTTTAAATAAGGTTCATTAGCATTGGGGCGTCCCTGGTAAGGTAAATGGATATGGTACAATAATAGCGTTTTTTCTCTTTTCATTCACAGGTTTTAAGTCGGTCCGCCTTGTTGTCCAACGAGGGGCATACACGCGATGGGTCGTACTGGGGCTGCTCTTGGATGTTTCGAGATTGGCCTAGTGCTTCATGTCGTTAGTGTGCGCCTAAACTGGACCAGATACTGGGCAAGACGACAGCTCAGTGACTATCACTGATTGCTGTGCAGACACATGGATTTGGGGCCAGTGTCTGTGGGGAGTTCGCACATTCTCCCCGTGTCTGCGTGGGTTTTTCTCCGGGTGCTCCAGTTTCCTCCCACACCCCAAAGACGTGCCGTTAGGCTGATTGGTGGTAACAAACTGTCCCTAAATTAGTCTCCCCTCAATGTGGATGGCCATAAAACAATAGATAGGGGGTCATGGGTGGAGGGGGGGACTGGTAATGTTAAAAATGGCAACGCGGGCTCGTTGGGCCGAAGGGCCTGTTTCCCAGATGGTTTTTGTTTTGGGGACAATTTATTCCTGCCAATCAGCCTAACAGCTAATAACCCTATATCCACCCATCCCCAACCCATTCATGTGCCTAAGTTACTCTTCAACAACTCCAGCATGTTCGCCTCCACCACCTTACTTGGCAGAGCATTCCATGCCCGCACTACCCTCTGTGTGACCTGAGACGCAGCTGGTAGTCACAGAGAACTACGGCACGGAGAAGGCCATTTGCCCCATCCTGTCTCTGCTGCCCCACTGCTGGATTACATAGATTCTCCGCACCCCCCAACCTCTACCAACCCCCATCTGCCAATCCCATTCACCGAAGGCCAAGTGAAGAATGAAACGCACCCCAGGGGTCAGGTTTTCCATTCTAAGGGCCACTTGCCCGTCATATTCCCAGGGACCGAGTAGAAAGGGTCGAGAGAGCTTCAAGGTGTCCAGATCACCGACAACCTGTCCTGGTCCCCCCCCCCCCCCCACGCTGACACTATAGTTAAGAAAGCCCCACCTCTACTTTCTCAGAAGACTAAGGAAATTTGGCATGTCCGCTACGGACTCTCCCCAACTTTTACAGACGCCCCCATAGAAAGCATTCTCTCTGGGTTGGATCACAGCTCGGTCTGGGATCCTGCTCTGCCCAAGACCGCAAGGAACTACAAAAGGGTGGTGAATGTAGCCCCCAATCCCATCACACAAACCAGCCTCCCATCCATTGACTCCGCCTACACTTCCCGCTGCCTCGGGGAAAAGCAGCCGGGATAATTAAGGACCCCCCCCCACACACACACCCCGGACATTCTCTCTTCCACCTTCTTCCGTCGGGGGAAAAGATACAAAAGTCTGAGGTCCCGTACCGACCGACTCAAGAACAGCTTCTTCCCTGCTGCTGTCAGACTTTTGAATGGACCCACCTCGCATTAAGCTGATCTTTCTCTACACCCTCGCTGTGACTGTAACACTACATTCTGCACCCTCTCCTTTCCTTCTCTATGAATGGTATGCTTTGTCTGTGTAGCGCGCAAGAAACAATACTTTTCACTGTGTGTTAATACATGTGATAATAATAAATCAAATATTAAGCTGATCTTTCTCTACACCCTCGCTGTGACTGCAACACTACATTCTGCACCCTCTCCTTTCCTTCTCTATGAATGGTATGCTTTGTCTGTACAGCGCGCAAGAAACAACACTTTTCACTGTATGTTAATACATGTGACAATAATAAATCAAATCAAATCAGAGGATAAAGTTTTATGGTTTGTGATGAAAGTGTACAAACAATACGTATATCGATATTGTGTGTTTTACGATGTTTTGGGAGAATGTTTTAAACTTCAGTCTTTTTCTCCGTGCAGTCAGTATGTTTGGAAGTAAATACAGCTCGGGTGCAGGGAAAGCAGGAGAATGGGGCTATGTGCCAAAATGTTGTTGTGCGGATGGATCTGAGGACGAGGTTAACAGGTGGTTAACAGGAGGAAACAGCGCTGGGAAGTTATCTGAAGAGTCGCTAATTCTTACCTTTACCAATTCCAAAGGCTGGTTTGGGCTTCACTGTGGAGAAAACGACACAAAGGTTGGTGGATTTGCAAAAAGCAATGAGGACCATCAGAGGAGAC
This sequence comes from Carcharhinus amblyrhynchos, assembly GCF_965287045.1. Classification (NCBI taxonomy): domain Eukaryota; kingdom Metazoa; phylum Chordata; class Chondrichthyes; order Carcharhiniformes; family Carcharhinidae; genus Carcharhinus; species Carcharhinus amblyrhynchos. The sequence goes on from NW_027650925.1 coordinate 11,869, forward strand.
AGCAGGATATGGATCAGTTGGAGACTTGGGCGGGGAGACGGCAGATGGAGTTTAATCCGGGCAAATGTGAGGTGATGGAAGGTCTAATACAGATCGGGAATATACAGTAAATGGCAGAACCCTTCAGAGCGTCGATAGGCAGAGGGATCTGGGTGTACAGGTACACAGAGTATTGATAGGCAGAGGGATCTGGGCGTAGAGGTACACAGAGTATTGATAGGCAGAGGGATCTGGGCGTACAGGTACACAGAGTATTGATAGGCAGAGGGATCTGGGTGTACAGGTACACAGAGTATTGACAGGCAGAGGGATCTGGGTGTACAGGTACACAGAGTATTGATAGGCAGAGGGATCTGGGCGTACAGGTATACAGGGTATTGATAGGCAGAGGAATCTGGGTGTACAGGTACACAGGGTATTGATAGGCAGAGGGATCTGGGTGTACAGGTACACAGAGTATTGATATTGATAGCCAGAGGGATCTGGACGTACAGGTACACAGAGTATCGATAGGCAGAGGGATCTGGGTGTACAGGTACACAGAGTATTGATAGGCAGAGGGATCTGGGCGTACAGGTACACAGAGTATTGATAGGCAGAGGGATCAGGGTGTACAGGTACAGAGAGTATTGATAGGCAGAGGGATCTGGGCGTACAGGTACACAGAGTATTGATAGGCAGAGGGATCTGGGTGTACAGGTACACAGAGTATTGATAGGCAGAGGGATCTGGGCGTACAGGTACACAGAGTATTGATAGGCAGAGGGATCTGGGCGTACAGGTACACAGAGTATTGATAGGCAGAGGGATCTGGGTGTACAGGTACACAGAGTATTGATAGGCAGAGGGATCTGGGCGTACAGGTACACAGAGTATTGATAGGCAGAGGGATCTGGGTGTACAGGTACACAGAGTATTGATAGGCAGAGGGATCTGGGCGTTCAGGTACACAGTGTATTGATAGGCAGAGGGATCTGAGCGTACAGGTACACAGAGTATTGATAGGCAGAGGAATCTGGGTGTACAGGTACAGAGAGTATTGATAGGCAGAGGGATCTGGGCGTACAGGTACACAGAGTATTGATAGGCAGAGGGATCTGGGCGTACAGGTGCACAGAGTATTGATAGGCAGAGGGATCTGGGTGTACAGGTGCACAGAGTATTGATAGGCAGAGGGATCTGGGCGTACAGGTACACAGAGTATTGATAGGCAGAGGGATTTGGGTGTACAGGTACACAGAGTATTGATAGGCAGAGGGATCTGGGCGTACAGGTACACAGAGTATTGATAGGCAGAGGGATTTGGGCGTACAGGTACACAGAGTATTGATAGGCAGAGGGATCTGGACATACAGGTACACAGAGTATTGATAGGCAGAGGGATCTGGGCGTACAGGTACACAGAGTATTGATAGGCAGAGGGATCTGGGTGTACAGGTACACAGAGTATTGATAGGCAGAGGGATCTGATCGTACAGGTACACAGAGTATTGATAGGCAGAGGGATCTGGGCGTACAGGTACACAGAGTATTGATAGGCAGAGGGATCTGGGCGTACAGATACACAGAGTATTGATAGGTAGAAGGATCTGGGCGTACAGGTACACAGGGTCACTGAAAGTGGCAGTGCAGGGTGGAGAAGGTAGTCAGGAAGGCATACGGCATGCTCGCCTTCATCGGCCGGGGGCACTGAGTTTAAAAATTGGCAAGTCACGTTGCAGATTTAAAGTGAAAGAAAGTTTATTTATTCATCACAAGGCTTACCTTAACGCTGCAATGAAGTTACTGTGAAAATCCCCCAGTCCCCACACCCTGGAGCCTGTTCGGGTTACACTGAGGGAGAATTTAGCACGGCCCAATCCACCCTAACCAGCACGTCCTTCAGACTGTGGGGGGAAACTGGAGAACCCGGAGGAAACCCACGCAGACATGGGGAGAACGTGCAGACTCCACACAGACAGTGACCCAAGGCCGGGATTCGAACCTGGGTCCCTGGCGCTGTGAGACAGCAGTGCTAACCCACTGTGTCACCGTGCCCCCCCCCCCGGGAATCGAACCCGGGTCCCTGGCGCTGTGAGACAGCAGTGCTAACCCACTGTGTCACCGTGTCCCCCCCCGGGGAATCGAACCCGGGTCCCTGGCACTGTGAGACAGCAGTGCTAACCCACTGTGTCACCGTGCCCCCCCCGGGAATCGAACCCGAGTCCCTGGCACTGTGAGACAGCAGTGCTAACCCACTGTGTCACCGTGCCCCCCCCGGGAATCGAACCCGGGTCCCTGGCTCTGTGAGACAGCAGTGCTAACCCACTGTGTCACCGTGTCCCCGGGAATCGAACCCGGGTCCCTGGCGCTGTGAGACAGCAGTGCTAACCCACTGTGTCACCGTGCCCCCCCCCCGGGGAATCGAACCCGGGTCCCTGGCGCTGTGAGACAGCAGTGCTAACCCACTGTGTCACCGTGTCCCCCCATTGTAAGGTTATAGAACCTTAGTGAGGCCACACTTGGAATATAGAGTTCAATTCTGGGTCACCCACACTACCAGAAGGATGTGGGGGCTTTGGGAGAGGGGACAGAAAAGATTTACCAGGATGTTGCCCCTGGTACGGAGGGCATTAGCTCTGAGGAGAGGTTGGAGAAACTTGGTTTGTTCTCACTGGAGGTTGAGGGGGAGACCCTGATAGAAGTCGACAAGATGATGAGGGACAGAGTGGAGAGTCAGAAGCTTTTCCCCCAGGGTCAATTACTGGGGGGTGGGGGGGTATAGGCTGGCATATCTTGTGGTCAGTGTCCTGATAGAACCAACTTTTGCCCCTCCCTGTCTGTGCTGACCCACTTTTCTGCCTAGTCCCACTGACCCTGCACTTGGACCATATCCCTCCACACCCCTCTCATCCATCAACCCGTCCGAGTTTGTCTTCAATGTTAAAAGCACTTACCCGGTAGCTCGTTCCAGACTCCCACCACTCTCTGTGTGAATTGCCCCCCCTCTTAATATTCCCTTCAAACTCTCCCCCCTAACCCACGCCCTCTAATTTATTTTCTCCCCCAGCCTTAGACTGCTGGCGTTCACTCGATCTATACCAATCTCACCTTATGCACATCTATCAAATCTCCCCTCGTTCTCCTACACTCCGGGGAATAAAGTCCTCGCCTGTTTCGAGATTTCCACGCGCTTGGAGGTCTGGAATGGTGACGTGGATTAGCTCGGTCTTCCAGGTTCCCGAATATAAGAACAACACAGCACGGGGAACAGTCCAACATGCCCACGCTGCCCGTTTTAACATTATGAGTGCCCTCCTCTACCCATGACCCTTGTCTACGCCTATCGGGGAAGACTAATTTAGGGACAATTTGTTACCACCAATCAGCCTCAGAGCACATCTTTGGGGTGTGGGAGGAAACCGGAGCACCCGGAGAAAAACCCACGCAGACATGGGGAGAATGCGCGAACTCCCCACAGGCACTGGCCCCAGATCCACGTATCTGCTCGGCGAACAGAGATAGTCACCGAGCTGTCGTCTTGCCCATCAGATGGTCCAGTTTCGGCGCACACTGACCACGTGAAGCACTGGGCAACCCTGGAAACGTCCAAGGGCAGCCCCAGTGCGACCCAACACGCGTCTGTCCCTCGTTGGACAACAAGGGGGACCGAATCCCCCGTGAAGTGAAAGGCAAGAGGCCAGCAAACATGCAAAACTGAGACGGGCGCTTACGGGACCCTCCAGGAGCTCAGGGGTAAGGCAAGTGAGCCATGAAATATGCTGGGACGTCCGTAGGCATCAGTTGATTCCCCACGAACGTCCCGAGGCTCTGGGTCTCTTCTGGTTCCCCTCCGATGAATTCTGATGCATTCTCCCTATCCATTCTACACAAAGTAATCGACTAGCACACAAACCAGCCTCCCATCCATTGACTCCGTCTACACTTCCCGCTGCCTCGGGGGGGGAAAAGCAGCCGGGATAATTAAGGACCCCCCCCCATACACACACCCCGGACATTCTCTCTTCCACCTTCTTCCGTCGGGGGAAAAAGATACAAAAGTCTGAGGTCCCGTACCGACCGACTCAAGAACAGCTTCTTCCCTGCTGCTGTCAGACTTTTGAATGGACCTACCTCGCATTAAGCTGATCTTTCTCTACACCCTCGCTGTGACTGTAACACTACATTCTGCACCCTCTCCTTTCCTTCTCTATGAGCGGTATGCTTTGTCTGTATAGCGCGCAAGAAACAATACTTTTCACTGTATCCCAGTGACAATAATAAATCAAATATTAAGCTGATCTTTCTCTACACCCTCGCTGTGACTGTAACACTACATTCTGCACCCTCTCCTTTCCTTCTCTATGAATGGTATGCTTTGTCTGTATAGAGCGCAAGAAACAATACTTTTCACTGGATCCCAGTGACAATAATAAATCAAATCAAATATTAAGCTGATCTTTCTCTGCACCCTCGCTGTGACTGTAACACTCCATTCTGCACCCTCTCCTTTCCTTCTCTATGAATGGTATGCTTTATGTAGCATGCAAGAAAACAATAATTTTCACTGTATGTTAATACATGTGTCAAAAATAAATCAAATATTAAGCTGATCTTTCTCTACACCCTCGCTGTGACTGTAACACTCCATTCTGCACCCTCTCCTTTCCTTCTCTATGAACGGTATGCTTTGTCTGTACAGCGCGCGAGAAACAATACTTTTCACTGTATCCCAGTGACAATAATAAATCAAATCAAATATTAAGCTGATCTTTCTCTACACCCTCGCTGTGACTGTAACACTACATTCTGCACCCTCTCCTTTCCTTCTCTATGAATGGTATGCTGTGTCTGTATAGCGCGCAAGAAACAATACTTTTTGCTATATCCCAGTACATGTGAGAATCAAATATTAAGCTGATCTTTCTCTACACCCTCGCTGTGACTGTAACACTACATTCTGCACCCTCTCCTTTCCTTCTCTATGAATGGTATGCTTTATGTAGCATCCAAGAAAACAATAATTTTCACTGTATGTTAATACATGTGTCAAAAATAAATCAAATATTAAGCTGATCTTTCTCTACTCCCTCGCTGTGACTGTAACACTACATTCTGCACCCTCTCCTTTCCTTCTCTATGAGCGGTATGCTTTGTCTGTACAGCGCACAAGAAACAATACTTTTCACTGTATCCCAGTGACAATAATAAATCAAATCAAATATTAAGCTGATCTTTCTCTACACCCTCGCTGTGACTGTAACACTACATTCTGCACCATCTCCTTTCCTTCTCTATGAGCGGTATGCTTTGTCTGTATAGAGCGCGAGAAACAATACTTTTCACTGTATGCCAGTGACAATAATAAATCAAATCAAATATTAAGCTGATCTTTCTCTACTCCCTCGCTGTGACTGTAACACTCCATGCTGCACCCTCTCCTTTCCTTCTCTATGAACGGTATGCTTTGTCTGTACAGAGCGCGAGAAACAATACTTTTCACTGTGTCCCAGTGACAATAATAAATCTAATATTAAGCTGATCTTTCTCTACACCCTCGCTGTGACTGTAACACTACATTCTGCACCCTCTCCTTTCCTTCTCTATGAATGGTATGCTGTGTCTGTATAGCGCGCAAGAAACAGTACTTTTTGCTATATCCCAATACATGTGAGAATCAAATATTAAGCTGATCTTTCTCTACACCCTCGCTGTGACTGTAACACTACATTCTGCACCCTCTCCTTTCCTTCTCTATGAACGGTATGTCTATATAGCGCAAGAAACAGTACTTTTCACCGTATCCCAGTGACAATAATAAATCGAAACTGTATTTGGGCTGGGACTGTGTATCTCCTTCAGCCAGGAGAAATCCCTTACCCCCACGCCGATGGCCCAGAGCGAGGGCAGAGTCCCAAGTGGAGAAGGAAGACTTGAACGGTTTGACTTACCGTGGTGCGACTGCGTTTCGCCAACTGTAAAGGGAAGGGAAAGACCTCCGTCAGAACGGACCCGCAGGCAACGCTAATGGAGAGAGCCTCGGACCTCACTATTATCCGGTTCTCTCTCGGCGCACAGACCCACAGCCCGTCTTACTGCGCTGGGCACGGCGCCAATCCCTTCTGCCTGACCTCGCTCCCTATCCCTCCATTCCTCCCGTTGCCACAGGCTTATCCAAATGCCCCTTAAACATCCGTCTCCACCTTGGCAACACGTCCCAAACACTCTGCCGATAAAGAATTTAGCCCTCGCCTCTCCACTGAACTTTGATTTCTTTGGGGGGGGAACCGAGTGCAGGGTGTCGAAATTTGCCGATGACACCAAGATTGGGGGAACGGCAAATTGTGCGGAGGGTGTGGAGAGTCTGCAGAAGGATCTGGATAGGCTGGGCGAATGGGCCAGGAAATGGCAAATGGAATTTAATGTTGGCAAGTGCGAGGTGGTCCACTTTGGTAGGAATAATGGTAGGAAGGACTATTACTTACGTGGCGAAAAACTGCAGCAGGCGACGGTGCAGAGGGACCTGGGCGTCCTTGTGCATGAGTCGCAAAAACCCAGCTTGCAGGTGCAGCAGGTGGTCAGGAAGGCGAATGGGATGCTGGCCTTCATAGCGAGGGGGATTGAATATAAAAGTAGGGAGGTCTTGCTGCAGCTGTATAGGGCATTGGTGAGGCCGCAACTGGAGTACTGTGTGCAGTTTTGGGCGCCGCACCTGCGCAAAGATATTTTGGCCTTGGAGGGAGTGCAGAGGAGGTTTACTAGGCTGATACCGGAGTTGAGGGGGTTGAGCTATGAGGAGAGGCTGAATAAACGAGGCTTGTACTCGTTAGAGTTTAGAAGAATGAGGGGAGATCTCATTGAGACGTATAAGATGATGAATGGGATGGATAGGATAGAGGTGGAGAGGCTCTTCCCGCTCAGAAAGGACAGTAGGACTAGGGGGCACAGCCTCAAGATAAAGGGGGGGCGGTTTAGAACGGAGTTGAGGAGGAACTTCTTCACTCAAAGGGTGGTGAATCTCTGGAATTCTCTGCCCGTTGAAGTGGTGGAGGCTGCCTCGCTAAATATTTTTAAGACGCGGGTTGATGGGTTCTTGATAAGAGAGGGGATTAAGGGTTATGGGGAGAGGGCGGGAATGTGGAACTGAGCCACGACAGATCAGCCATGATCTTATTGAATGGCGGGGCAGGCTCGAAGGGCCAGATGGCCTCCTCCTGCTCCTATTTCTTATGATCTTATCGTCGCCTCTCATCGTAAACCGTAACTTTTCGCAGCACCCATGAACCGTTTGGAGGGGGGATCTGGAGGGGGACTGTCGCTCAGTTTGATACAGGGATGTGTGGAGGGAGAGGGGAGGATTGAGGGAGCTAGGGGGTTCGGCTGGAGAAGGAGGCTGGTTAGGAGAGCGGCCACAGAGGTGGGGAGATGGATTCCAGCGTGGGAAAAGTCTGAGGTTGGTGGACGGAGGGACGGAGGCAGAGAGTATTTTCCAAATGTTGAGGGAAATCGGCAACTCAAAGGGATTTGGGGTTCCCTCGTTCAAGGTTCCCTCTCGGTTTCCCAGCGCAGGTCCGGCGAGAGAGGGAGATGCAAGGTTGGCGTCCCTGTCGAGAGACTACAACACCAGGGATGGGCTCCTGAGGGTCCTGCTCAGACCCCCCCTTGTCTGGAGCAAGTTTGGGGACCCCCCCCCCCCCCCAAGTATCTCAGGGAGGATGTTCCGGGCTCTCGGAGAGGGGGTCTAGAGGGAGGGTTCGCAAAGAACGATCCCTGGAATGAGGAGCTTGAGGGGTCGAGGGACTCTGGGTCTGTGCTCGTTGGGGGTTTAGAATGATTAGGGGGAGGAATCTGATTGAAACTTACAGCGAGGGCCCCTGGATAGAGTGGGACGGGGAGAGGGTGTTTCCCACCAGTAGGAGAAACCCGAACCAGAGAGGGCACAACCTCAGGGTGAAGGGACGGTCCTTTAAAACAGGAGGGATTTCCTCACCCAGAGAGTGGGGGACTCTCTGCCGCAGAGGAGGGCCGGGGTCACTGAGTGTCTTTGGGACAGAGATAGAGAGAGGTTCCTGACCTTTATCTTGTTATTCACTCACGGGACGTGAGTATCCGTTGGCTCGGCCAGCATTTATTGCCCTCCCCCTCCTTGCAAAGGGGGCAGTTGAGAGCCAACCCCGTTGCCTGTGCGGGCCTGGAGTCACGTGTAGGGCAGACCCGGGGCAATGAGGGCAGACTCCCTTCCCCCGTAGGGAACCAGATGGGTTTTTTTTCCCAACCGTGGGCCGTCCGTCGCCCCAGATTTTTTTTTCATCGGATGCTAATCCCGCTCTCCGACGCAGCGGGATTCGAACCCGGGGTCCCCCCTGGAGCGTGAGGTGAGTTCCTGGGTGAGCGGCGCAGCGATAACGGGGGGGGGGATGAGAAAAATATCGGGCGTGATCGAATGGGGGGGAGCGGATGAGCCAAATGGCCTTATTCTGCTCCTATCTCTTCTGGACCGAGCCTGATTGGCCTCACGAGAAAGGAAACTGCCCCCTGAGACGCGGAGGTTAGAGGGATGAGCGGGTAACTATGTCGGGGTATGGGGGGAGGGCCTGGGTGGGATGGGGGGGCCGGTACAGACTCGATGGGCAGAACAGCCTCCCTCTGCATTGTGGACGACTTCTACGGTTTCTTGGATGACGGTGAAGAGGGGTTTGGGAGAGTTTCGGGGTTGGGGGGGGAAATGAGAATGGACGTTACCCTCACGACACCAGGTTTGGGTTGGGGGGGGGGGTCGATAGCCAGGGGCTGGATACAGCTGTGACATTGCAGGAGGTCTTATCATGGCCTCAAACTATCCCCACCCCTCGCCGGGAATGAGAGAATCCACCGTCCTTACGCCATCCGGTCTACATCGGACGGTGGGCCCATCCCAGTGTCGCCAATCGCTCCTCAAGTAGAAGGGGCAGTGGGTAGTGCCCTTGGCAACACGCCCCCCCCCACCCCCCAACTGCCAATTTTGACCTGTCGTAAGACGGTGGGGAGCTTCGGAGGGGCGCAGGAGGAATTAAGGATGAGACCGCTTAACCTTGTGTAATGTCAGCAACATATGACCAATACCAGGCTACTGGTCCCATAGTACAGGCTGAGTCTGCAGTGCTGAGGGAGTGAGGCACTGTCAGAGGGTCAGTGCTGAGGGAGTGCCGCACTGTCAGAGGGTCAGTGCTGAGGGAGTGCCGCACTGTCAGAGGGTCAGTGCTGAGGGAGTGAGGCACTGTCAGAGGGTCAGTGCTGAGGGATTGAGGCACTGTCAGAGGGTCAGTGCTGAGGGAGTGAGGCACTGTCAGAGGGTCAGTGCTGAGGGAGTGAGGCACTGTCAGAGGGTCAGTGCTGAGGGAGTGAGGCACTGTCAGAGGGTCAGTGCTGAGGGAGTGAGGCACTGTCAGAGGGTCAGTGCTGAGGGAGTGAGGCACTGTCAGAGGGTCAGTGCTGAGGGAGTGAGGCACTGTCAGAGGGTCAGTGATGAGGGAGTGCCGCACTGTCAGAGGGTCAGTGCTGAGGGAGTGCCGCACTGTCAGAGGGTCAGTGCTGAGGGAGTGCCGCACTGTCAGAGGGTCAGTGCTGAGGGAGCGCCGCACTGTCAGAGGGTCAGTGCTGAGGGAGCGCCGCACTGTCAGAGGGTCAGTGCTGAGGGAGTGCCGCACTGTCAGAGGGTCAGTGCTGAGGGAGCGCCGCACTGTCAGAGGGTCAGTACTGAGGGAGTGCCGCACTGTCAGAGGGTCAGTGCCGAGGGAGTGCCGCACTGTCAGAGGGTCAGTACTGAGGGAGTGCCGCACTGTCAGAGGGTCAGTGCCGAGGGAGCGCCGCACTGTCAGAGGGTCAGTGCTGAGGGAGTGCCGCACTGTCAGAGGGTCAGTGCTGAGGGAGCGCCGCACTGTCAGAGGGTCAGTGCTGAGGGAGTGCCGCACTGTCAGAGGGTCAGTGCTGAGGGAGTGCCGCACTGTCAGAGGGTCAGTGCTGAGGGAGTGCCGCACTGTCAGAGGGTCAGTGCTGAGGGAGTGCCGCACTGTCAGAGGGTCAGTGCTGAGGGAGTGCCGCACTGTCAGAGGGTCAGTGCTGAGGGAGCGCCGCACTGTCAGAGGGTCAGTGCTGAGGGAGTGCCGCACTGTCAGAGGGTCAGTGCTGAGGGAGTGCCGCACTGTCAGAGGGTCAGTGCTGAGGGGGTGCCGCACTGTCAGAGGGTCAGTGCTGAGGGAGTGCCGCACTGTCAGAGGGTCAGTGCTGAGGGAGTGAGGCACTGTCAGAGGGTCAGTGCTGAGGGAGTGCCGCACTGTCAGAGGGTCAGTGCTGAGGGAGTGCCGCACTGTCAGAGGGTCAGTGCTGAGGGAGCGCCGCACTGTCAGAGGGTCAGTGCTGAGGGAGTGCCGCACTGTCAGAGGGTCAGTGCTGAGGGAGTGCCGCACTGTCAGAGGGTCAGTGCTGAGGGAGTGCCGCACTGTCAGAGGGTCAGTGCTGAGGGAGTGCCGCACTGTCAGAGGGTCAGTGCTGAGGGAGTGGATTCGAAATCCCACCCAGGGCCAGCGTTGTCTCACCTTGCTCCCTGTCACATCGGACTCTGTTCTCCCTGCCCCACTGGCCAGCACCCCTTCCCAAAATCCCGTCTCCCCTCCCTCAACCGAGCCAGAGATCGGGAATCCCCTTGTCGCCCGGGAATTGTAAAACCTTACCCATCACCAGAACCACGAACAAACTGAGAGGCAAGGACGGAGAGATCCCGAGAGACATCATTCTCCCACCGTAGAGGTTAAGGTGTAGGTGACTATAATCCTGAGTGTTTGCTGCCTTGGTTATATATATATCTGGGATCAGATCTGGCCTCATTATTCAACCCCCCCCCAATGCCAAATATTTCAGATTGGCTTGATAAATAAAGGACAGCGTGAATGGCCAAGGACTTTAACTCTTCAAAACATTTGAGGCGTGATTTATTCAGAAAGCCCTTGACACAATGCCACACCAGACGTTGCAACAGGGGAACTGGGAGCTGGACCGTGGAGCCCTGCTCCTCTTGTGGACTCAGCTCCACTCGCCTGCCCGCTCACCGTAACTCTTAAGGGACCCGGGTTCGATTCCCGGGGTGTCACGGTGGGTTAGCACTGCTGTCTCACAGCGCCAGGGACCCGGGTTCGATTCCCCGGGGAGGGGGGCACGGTGACACAGTGGGTTAGCACTGCTGTCTCACAGCGCCAGGGACCCGGGTTCGATTCCTGGCTCAGGTCACTGTGCGTGTGGAGTTTGCACATTCTCCCTGTGTCTGTGTGGGTTTCCTCCAGTTTCCTCCCACAGTCCAAAGATGTGTAGGTTAGGGTGGATTGGCCATGCTAAACTGTCCCTTAGTGACCAAAAATGTGTGGGTTAGGGTGGATTGGCCATGCTAAATTGCCCCTTAGTGTCCAAAGATGTGTAGGTTACGGTGGACTGGCCGTGCTAAATTGTCCCTTAGTGTCCAAAGATGTGTAGGTTAGGGTGGATTGGCCGTGCTAAATTGTCCCTTAGTGTCCAAAGATGTGTCGGTTAGGAGGATTGGCCATGCTAAATTGTCCCTTAGTGTCCAAAGATGTGTAGGTTAGGGTGGATTGGCCATGCTAAATTGCCCCTTAGTGTCCAAAGATGTGTAGGTTAGGGTGGATTGGCCATGCTAAATTGCCCCTTAGTGTCCCAAAGATGTGTAGGTTAGAGTGGATTGGCCATGCTAAATTGTCCCTTAGTGTCCAAAGGTGTGTAGGTTAGGTGGATTGGCCATGCTAAATTCTCCCTTAGTGCCCAAAGGTGTGTAGGTTAGGTGGATTGGCCATGCTAAATTGTCCCTTAGTGTCCAAAGATGTGTAGGTTAGGGGGATTGGCCATGCTAAATTGTCCCTTAGTGTCCAAAGATGTGTAGGTTAGGGTGGATTGGCCATGCTAAATTCTCCCTTAGTGCCCAAAGGTGTGTAGGTTAGGTGGATTGGCCATGCTAAATTGTCCCTTAGTGTCCAAAGATGTGTAGGTTAGGGGGATTGGCCATGCTAAATTGCCCCTTAGTGTCCAAAGATGTGTAGGTTAGGGGGGATTGGCCATGCTAAATTGTCCCTTAGTGTCCAAAGATGTGTAGGTTAGGGTGGATTGGCCGTGCTAAATTGTCCCTTAGTGTCCAAAGATGTGTAGGTTAGGGGGATTGGCCCTGCTAAATTGTCCCCTTAGTGTCCAAAGATGTGTAGGTTAGGGTGGATTGGCCATGCTAAATTGCCCCTTAGTGTCCCAATGATGTGTAGGTTAGAGTGGATTGGCCATGCTGAATTGTCCCTTAGTGTCCAAAGATGTGTAGGTTAGGTGGATTGGCCATGCTAAATTGTCCCTTAGTGTCCAAAGATGTGTAGGTTAGGGGGATTGGCCATGCTAAATTGTCCCTTAGTGTCCAAAGATGTGTAGGTTAGGGTGGATTGGCCATGCTAAATTCTCCCTTAGTGCCCAAAGGTGTGTAGGTTAGGTGGATTGGCCATGCTAAATTGTCCCTTAGTGTCCAAAGATGTGTAGGTTAGGGGGATTGGCCATGCTAAATTGCCCCTTAGTGTCCAAAGATGTGTAGGTTAGGGGGGATTGGCCATGCTAAATTGTCCCTTAGTGTCCAAAGATGTGTAGGTTAGGGGGATTGGCCCTGCTAAATTGTCCCCTTAGTGTCCAAAGATGTGTAGGTTAGGGTGGATTGGCCATGCTAAATTGCCCCTTAGTGTCCCAATGATGTGTAGGTTAGAGTGGATTGGCCATGCTGAATTGTCCCTTAGTGTCCAAAGATGTGTAGGTTAGGGTGGATTGGCCATGCTAAATTGTCCCTTAGTGTCCAAAGATTTGTAGGTTAGGGGGATTGGCCATGCTAAATTGTCCCTTAGTGTCCAAAGATGTGTAGGTTAGGGTGGATTGGCCATGCTAAATTGTCCCTTAGTGTCCAAAGATGTGTAGGTTAGGGTGGATTGGCCATGCTAAATTGTCCCTTAGTGTCCAAAGATGTGTAGGTTAGGGTGGATTGGCCATGCTAAATTGTCCCTTAGTGTCCAAAGATGTGTAGGTTAGGGGGATTGGCCACGCTAAATTGCCCTTCAGTGTCCAAAGATGTGTAGGTTAGGGTGGATTGGCCATGCTAAATTGCCCCTCAGTGTCCAAAGATGTGTAGGTTAGGGGGGATTGGCCGTGCTAAATTGTCCATAGTTCAGGGGGACTGGAAGGGTAACTGTGTGTATTTACTGGGATAGGGGCTGGGTGGGATTGTCATCAGTGCAGACGTGATGGGCAGAATGGCCTCCTTGCGCACTGTAAGGACTCGATGATTCGAAAGTCAGAGAGGGAATGTCAGGCAGGGAGAGAGAGAGAGTGAGAGGCAGGGGTAGAGAGACTGAGAGAGAGAGAGAGAGGGGTAGAGAGAGAGAGAGAGGGGGGGGTACAGAGTGAGAGAGACAGAGATGAGGAGAGAGAGAAAGAGGGGTAGAGGGAGATAGAGAGAGTGAAGGAGCAGAGAGAAGGAGAGAGACAGAGAGAAGGAGCAAGGGAGAGAGAAAGAGACAGAGAAAGAGAGAGAAGGAGCAGGGAGAAATATTAACCCATCCAGGGGCTCTTTGCCAAGAGATGAACTCACCCTGAGTAACAGCGGGTCCCAAACAGTGACCGTGTGACTGGTTCTGAGGGAGTAGCCAAGAGAGAAAGGGACTCAGTGTTCCCTCCATCACTGCACCAATAAAGGATTGATGGATGATACTTCTGCCCCAAGCTATTGGAGTAGATGGCCACGGCTTCTCCCAAACCTCTGCCAACATACAGCGATGCCAGGCTCTGATGTGGCACCTCACCCGGAGAGGTGTAACCTGGTCCCCAGCACCCCCACCCCGGCATTGCTGAGTTCAGCGGGCTGGCAACCAGTCCTCCTCGAGTCCACAGCTATCCGATCCCCTCTCCATCACATTTATCCAATCCCCTCTCCATCACATCTATCTGAATCCCCTCTCCAACACATCTATCCGATCCCCTCTCCATCACATCTATCCAATCCCCTCTCCATCACATCTATCCGCTCCTCTCTCCATCACATCTATCCGATCCCCTCTCCATCACATCTATCCGATCCTCTCTCCATCACATCTATCCGATCCCCTCTCCATCACATCTATCTGATCCCCTCTCCATCACATCTATCTGATCCCCTCTCCATCACATCTATCCGATCCCCTCTCCATCACATCTATCTGATCCTCTCTCCATCACATCTATCCGATCCTCTCTCCATCACATCTATCCGATCCCCTCTCCATCACATCTATCCAATCCCCTCTCCATCACATCTATCCAATCCCCTCTCCATCACATCTATCCAATCCCCTCTCCATCACATCTATCCAATCCCCTCTCCATCACATCTATCCAATCCCCTCTCCATCACATCTATCCAAATCCCCTCTCCATCACATCTATCCGATCCCCTCTGCATCACATCTATCCAATACCCTGTCCATCACATCTATCCGACCCCCTCTGCATCACATCTATCCGATCCCCTCTGCATCACATCTATCCAATCCCCTCTGCATCACATCTATCCAATCCCCTCTGCATCACATCTATCCAATCCCCTCTCCATCACATCTATCCAATCCCCTCTCCATCACATCTATCCAATCCCCTCTGCATCACATCTATCCAATCCCCTCTGCATCACATCTATCCAATCCCCTCTCCATCACATCTATCCAATCCCCTCTCCATCACATCTATCCAACCCCCTCTCCATCACATCTATCCAATCCCCTCCCCATCACATCTATCCAATCCCCTCTCCATCACATCTATCCGAATCCCCTCTCCATCACATCTATCCGATCCCCTCTCCATCACATCTATCCAATCCCCTCTCCATCACATCTATCCGATCCTCTCTCCATCACATCTATCCAATCCCCTCCCCATCACATCTATCCCATCCCCTCCCCATCATATCTATCCAATCCCCTCTCCATCACATCTATCCGATCCCCTCTCCATCACATCTATCCGATCCTCTCTCCATCACATCTATCCAATCCCCTCTCCATCACATCTATCCGAATCCCCTCTCCATCACATCTATCCGATCCCCTCTCCATCACATCTATCCAATCCTCTCTCCATCACATCTATCCAATCCCCTCTCCATCACATCTATCCGATCCCCTCCCCATTCGTCCTCTTTATTCCTCCCCGGGGGGGCGGAGTGGCTGAGTGTTTGGGCGGGGGGAGAAATTTGGCCAATAGTATCATTGAACCCAACAGTGCAGAAGGAGGCCATTCACCCATTGAATCTGCACCAACCAAAATCCGCCCCCAAACCCTATCCCCAAATCACTACCTAGTCCCCCTGACACTAATTTAGCATGGCCAATCCACCCTAACCTACACATCTTTGGACACTAAGGGACAATTTAGCACGGCCAATCCACCCTAACCTACACATCTTTGGACACTAAGGGACAATTTAGCACGGCCAATCCACCCTAACCTACACATCTTTGGACACTAAGGGACAATTTCGCATGGCCAATCCACCCTAACCTACACATCTTTGGACACTAAGGGACAATTTAGCACGGCCAATCCACCCTAACCTACACATCTTTGGACACTAAGGGACAATTTAGCATGGCCAATCCCCCCTAACCTACACATCTTTGGACACTAAGGGACAATTTAGCATGGCCAATCCACCCTAACCTACACATCTTTGGACACTAAGGGACAATTTAGCATGGCCAATCCCCCTAACCTACACATCTTTGGACACTAAGGGACAATTTAGCACGGCCAATCCACCCTAACCTACACATCTTTGGACACTAAGGGACAATTTAGCATGGCCAATCCACCCTAACCTACACATCTTTGGACACTAAGGGACAATTTAGCATGGCCAATCCACCCTAACCTACACATCTTTGGACACTAAGGGACAATTTAGCATGGCCAATCCACCCTAACCTACACATCTTTGGACACTAAGGGACAATTTAGCAAGGCCAATCCCCCTAACCTACACATCTTTGGACACTAAGGGGCAATTTAGCACGGCCAATCCCCCTAACCTACACATCTTTGGACACTAAGGGACAATTTAGCATGGCCAATCCCCCCTAACCTACACATCTTTGGACACTAAGGGGCAATTTAGCATGGCCACTCCACCCTAACCTACACATCTTTGGACACTAAGGGGCAATTTAGCATGGCCAATCCCCCCTAACCTACACATCTTTAGACAGTAAGGGACAATTTAGCATGGCCAATCCACCCTAACCTACACATCTTTCAGACTGTAGGAGGAATCCAGAGCACTCTGATGAAACTGGGGGGCACGGTGACACAGTGGGTTAACAGTGCTGCCTCACAGCTCCAGGGACACAGGTTCGATTCACGGCTCGGGGTCACTGTCTGTGTGGCGACTGCACATTCTCCCCGTGTCTGCGTGGGTTTTCTCCGGGTGCTCCGGTTTCTTCCCAGAGTCCAAAGATGTGTAGGTTAGGGGGGATTGGCCATGCTAAATTGTCCCTTAGTGTCCAAAGATGTGTAGGTTAGGGTGGATTGGCCATGCTAAATTGTCCCTTAGTGTCCAAAGATGTGTAGGTTAGGGTGGATTGGCCTTGCTAAATTGTCCCTTAGTGTCCAAAGATGTGTAGGTTAGGGTGGATTGGCCGTGCTAAATTGCCCCTTAGTGTCCAAAGATGTGTAGGTTAGGGTGGATTGGCCGTGCTAAATTGCCCCTTAGTGTCCAAAGATGTGTAGGTTAGGGTGGATTGGCCGTGCTAAATTGTCCCTTAGTGTCCAAAGATGTGTAGGTTAGGGTGGATTGGCCATGCTAAATTGTCCCTTAGTGTCCAAAGATGTGTAGGTTAGGGTGGATTGGCCGTGCTAAATTGCCCCTTAGTGTCCAAAGATGTGTAGGTTAGGGTGGATTGGCCGTGCTAAATTGCCCCTTAGTGTCCAAAGATGTGTAGGTTAGGGTGGATTGGCCATGCTAAATTGTCCCTTAGTGTCCAAAGATGTGTAGGTTAGGGGGGATTGGCCATGCTAAATTGTCCCTTAGTGTCCAAAGATGTGTAGGTTAGGGGGATTGGCCATGCTAAATTGTCCCTTAGTGTCCAAAGATGTGTAGGTTAGGGGGATTGGCCATGCTAAATTGTCCCTTAGTGTCCAAAGATGTGTAGGTTAGGGGGGATTGGCCATGCTAAATTGCCCCTTAGTGTCCAAAGATGTGTAGGTTAGGGTGGATTGGCCGTGCTAAATTGCCCCTTAGGGTCCAAAGATGTGTAGGTTAGGGGGATTGGCCATGCTAAATTGTCCCTTAGTGTCCAAAGATGTGTAGGTTAGGGGGGATTGGCCATGCTAAATTGTCCCTTAGTGTCCAAAGATGTGTAGGTTAGGGTGGATTGGCCGTGCTAAATTGTCCCTTAGTGTCCAAAGATGTGTAGGTTAGGGTGGATTGGCCATGCTAAATTGTCCCTTCGTGTCCAAAGGTGTGTAGGTTAGGGGGATTGGCCGTGCTAAATTGTCCCTTAGTGTCCAAAGATGTGTAGGTTAGGGTGGATTGGCCGTGCTAAATTGTCCCTTAGTGTCCAAAGATGTGTAGGTTAGGGTGGATTGGCCATGCTAAATTGTCCCTCAGTTAGGACTGAGTTGAGGAGGAACTCCTTCACCCTAAAGGGTTGTGGGTCTGTGGAGTTCCCCTCCCCACTTGGGCCTCCCTCATTTTTAAGGCAAAATGTGATTTTTTTCGATGTTTGGTACACTACATCATAACACATGGTCTCCCCCTGGTGGAACATCCAACAGTTTCTTTGTGTCGATATGACATTCTCGAAAGCAGTTTGGGTATTGGATCCCCAGTGTACACACACACACACACACACACACACACACACATTTCAGACAATCATAGAAACCCCACAGTGCAGAAAGAGACCCTTCAGCACATCAAATCTACACCAAACACAATCCCACCTAGGCCCGACCCCCCCTATCCCTGCATATTATACCCACTAATCCCCCTAACCTACACATCTTTGGACACTAAGGGACAATTTAGCATGGCCAATCCCCCTAACCTGCACATCTTTGGACACT
>NW_027650926.1:0-12500 GCF_965287045.1 Carcharhinus amblyrhynchos
GGGGAGCGAGGATACGGTGTGTGTGTCGGGTACACAGTCCCCCCGTGCGGGAACGGGCGTCGGGTACACAGTCCCCCCGTGCGGGAGCCGGGCGTCGGGTACACAGTCCCCCCGTGCGGGAGCCGGGCGTCGGGTACACAGTCCCCCGTGCGGGAGCCGGGCGTTGGGTACACAGTCCCCCCGTGCGGGAGCCGGGCGTTGGGTACACAGTCCCCCCGTGCGGGAACGGGGTCGGGTACACAGTCCCCCCGTGCGGGAACGGGCGTCGGATACACAGTCCCCCCGTGCGGGAACGGGCGTCGGATACACAGTCCCCCCGTGCGGGGAGCCGGGCGTTGGGTACACAGCCCCCCCGTGCGGGAGCCGGGCGTCGGGTGTGTATGTTCCGGGTGGTGGAGCGAGGGATTTTGGTGGGGGGTGGGGGAGGGGTTGGTCTCCTATCGCTGGTCAAACACCTCCCCGCTTCGCCCCGCTGACCTCTAACCTCTGCCCCTATCCCCCCCCCCCCCCCCCCACTCAGGGTGGCCGAGGTTGAAGTGGGTGGTGACAGACTCCAAATATCTCTCCAAACCCAGCAAGGAGTGGCAACCAATCATCAAACTGGCCGGGACTGAGCCCGCCTACATCGAGGTGGGTGCACGGGGTATGGGGGTGGGGAGGGGGAGGGTGTGGGGGGTGTGAGGGGGGTCCCGGGAGGCAGAGGGTGTGGGGCGGTGTTGAGGTGGGCGTCCTAGAGTGGGAGGGGGTGTGGGGGGTTCCCAGAGGGGAGGGTGTTGGGGGAGGGGTGGGGGGTTCCTGGAGGGAGAGGGTGTGAGGAGGGGTGAGGGGGAGGTTGTATGGGGGGATGAGGGGGCCCCAGAGGGAGAGGGTGTTGGGGGGGAGGGTGAGGGGGAGTCCCGGATGGGGTGGAGGTGTCCTGGAGGGGAAGGGTGTGGGAGGTGAGGGGGTGTCCCGGAGGGGAGGGTGTGGGGGAGGGTGTGGGAGGAGAGACGGGGGTGTCCTGGAGGGGGAGGGTGTGTGGGGGAGTGTGAGGGGGGTCCCAGAGGGGAAGGGTGTGAGAGGAGTGATGGGTGTGTCCTGGAGTTGGGGGGGAGGTCTCAGGGCGGGTCCTGGAGGGGGAGGGTGCGGGAGGTGAGGGGGTGTCCTGGAGGGGGAGGGTGTGGGGAGGGGGGGTCCCGGAGCTGGAGGGTGTGGGAGGTGAGGGTCCCAGAGGGGGAGGGTGTGGGAGGTGAGGGGGTGTCCCGGAGGGGGAGGGGGGGTGTCCTGGAGGGGTAGGGTGTGTGGGGGAGTGTGAGGGGGGTCCTGGAGGGGGAGGGTGTGGGGGGGTGGGGTTAGGGACGAGGAGGGAGGGGCACCGGGTGGAGGGAGGGAGGGAGGGAGGGAGGAGGCGTCGAACTGCGAGGTTCCATTTCGAGACTGAAGCAAGGGAGGCCCGGTCGAAGTTTTGTGGCGTGCACTCAGCAGGACTGAGGCCCGGAGCGGCAGGTCTCAGAGCCGTTGATCCGGGTGCGGGATCCGGGAGCGAGTGCGGAGTGTGTGTGTGTGTGTGTGTGTGTGGTCCAGGAGTTTATCAGGACCGAGTTCCCCGAGGGTCCGCTTCCCCCTCCCCCCTCCCGCCCATCGCTTCCCCCTCCCCCCCCTCCGCCCATCGCATCCCCCTCCCCCCTCCGCCCATCGCTTCCCCCTCCCCCCCCGCCCATCGCTTCCCCTCCCCGCAGGAGTATTTCACTCTGGCAGGGTTCAGACTGGCTCCCCACTTTCAGTAAACTAGCGGGAGACTCCGCTGGAGTGAAGGGGGGGCAGTCGGGGGCACCCCAGGTGGGAAGGGGGAATGCCCTCTGCGTATGGGCACCCTGACAGTGGCAGCGGCAGCCTGTGCCTCTGGCACTGCCCAGCAGGCACCCTGGCACTGCCCAGCAGGCACCCTGGCACTGCCCAGCAGGCACCCTGGCACTGCCCAGCCTGTGCCTCTGGCACTGCCCAGCAGGCACCCTGACACTGCCCAGCCTGTGCCTCCGGCACTGCCCAGCAGTCACCCTGGCACTGGCAGCCTGTGCCTCTGGCACTGCCCAGCAGGCACCCTGGCACTGCCCAGCGAGCATGGAGCAGTGCCAAGAGGGAAGAGTACTAAGGTGGGAGGGACCTATAGGGGGCAGACTGTGAGTGGGGAGGGGCCACGATTGGCCCAGTGGGCAGCAGGGACTGTATCCGGGACCCGGAGCGAGCCTGGAGCCCGGGAGCCGGGAGCAGGCCCGGGCCCGGATTCTGGGATCCGTGAGTGTATCTGGAGTATCTAATCCTGGTTTTCACCTTCTCTCTCCCTCTCCCCTCAGTACAAGACCAGTAAAGGGGGCAGTGTGATGGGGGTCACCATTTCCCGGATATCGCTCCTACAACATTCCCAATCCCTCACCCAGGCCTGTGCCTACAACGAGGGTAAGTGACTCCATCCCTCCGTCTTGGAACGCGGGACATTCCGGCAACGTGACAATCAGTGTAGAGGGAATTTATTCTGTATCTAACCCCGTGCTGTACCTGTCCTGGGAGTGTTTGATGGGGGGGACAGTGTAGAGGGAGCTTTACTCTGTATCTAACCCCGTGCTGTACCTGTCCGGGGAGTGTTTGATGGGGGGGACAGTGTAGAGGGAGCTTTACTCTGTATCTAACCCCGTGCTGTACCTGTCCTGGAAGTGTTTGATGGGGGGACAGTGTAGAGGGAGCTTTACTCTGTATCTAACCCCGTGCTGTACCTGTCCTGGGAGTGTTTGATGGGGGGGACAGTGTAGAGGGAGCTTTACTCTGTATCTAACCCCGTGCTGTACCTGTCCTGGGAGTGTTTGATGGGGGGGACAGTGTAGAGGGAGCTTTACTCTGTATCCTCCTCCAGCCCTGCTACACCCCTCTTTATCTCTGTAACCACCTCCAGTCTGTATGAGGCTCTGGGTCAGACCCCATTTGGAGCAGTTTTGGGTCCCGTATCTCAGGAACAATGTGCCTGGCCGCTGGAGAGGATCCAGAGGGAGATTCACAAGGATGATCCCTGGAATGAAGAGCTTGTGGTGTGAGGAACGGGTTGAGGACTCTGGGTCTGTACTCATTGGGAGTTTAGAAGGATGAGTGGTGGGGGGATCTTATTGAAACTTACAGGATACTGCGAGGCCCTGGATAGAGTGGACGTGGAGAGGATGGTTTCCACTAGTAGGAAAAACTGGAACCAGAGAGGGCACAGCCTCAGGGTAAAGGGACAGTCCTTTAAAACAGAGATGGGGAGGGATTTCTTCACCCAGAGAGTGGGGAATGTGGGGAACTCTTTGCCCCAGAGGAGGCCGGGTCACTGAGTGTCTTTAAGACAGAGATAGATCGGTTCCTGATTAATAAGGGGATCGGGGGAAAAGGCAGGAGAATGGGGGATGAGAAACATATCAGCCGTGATAGAATGGGGGGGGGGGGCAGAGTTGATGGGCCGAGTGGCCTCGTTCTGTTCCTGTGTTTTATGGGACTGTCCCTTTAACCGAGACACTGTTCCTGTTTTCTACCCCTCCCAGGTGAGACGGTGGTAAATGTGTTGGACTTCAAGAGAGACGTGGGGCTTTGGCACAGTGTTCTAACGGTAAGACCAAGGACCCGGGGGAGTGGGGGGGGTCGGGGGGGCTGCCGGGGGGGAGGGACCAGTGGGAGGGATGTGGGGGTGCGCCGTGGGGAGAAAGGGCCAACAGAGGTGGGGGGGAGTTGGGGGGGGGCGGTGCAGAGGTGGGGGGAGTTGGGGGGGGCGGTGCAGAGGTGGGGGGAGTTGGTGGGAGGGGTGGTGGAATAAGGGTGGGGGGGTGGGGAGTGGGAGGGATGTTTGGTGGGGGGGGTCTGCCAGGGAGAGAAGGGCTAGCAAGGGGGACGTGAGGGGTGCTGGGGTGGGGATGGGGATGGAGAGAATATGATTGGGGGGGGGGGGCGGTGGATACGGTAAGGACAGTGATTAGGAGATAGTGGGGAGGGGGATGCAAAGGGGGCACGGGGGTTGGGGGGGGAGTTGAGGGAGACGTGGGGGGGGTGGAGAGGCTGGCGGGGGGGCGGTGATACTGGGAGAGGTGGGAGGCAGCAGGAGGGATGGGGGGTGGGTGTGGGGAAGGAAAAGCCAGCAAGGGGGACGCGAAGGGTGCTGGTGGGGGCGGCGGGGGCGCCAGTGGGAGGGACACGGGGTGTGCCGAGGGAGAGGGGGAACGTGGGAGGGTTTACGGGTAAGCTCAGGGATTAAGGGCCAGCAGGGGGGGGGATGTGAGGAGGCGCTGGGGGAGAGGGGGATGTGGGAGCGACCGCCCATTGCCTGGGGTCACTGACCATCTCCTGTCCCGCATGGCTGCAGGGGGACACTGACCTCAGTGAGTGTCCGCAGGGAGTGACCGCAGAGACTGAGCGCAGGGTAGGTGTTCTCGGGACACTCTCCTTCCTCGCTGACCCTCCCTCTGATCTCCTCCGTTGCAGAGTGTAATGAACAAGATCCACACCATCAGTGTCCCCTACGCGGTGATGAAGACTGCCCCCCTCTCCTGGCTACAGAGGGTCCACGCCCACAAAGGTAAGAGTGGGGGAAAGGTCAGCGAACACCCGCCCCCCCCCCTACCAAAACCCCCCCTCAGAGCGAGAGTGGGGGGGTGGTCTCCGAAAATAAGACAACCATGGTCAACCACTGGGTCAAAGGCGCGGAGATATTGGGACAATTTAGCATGGCCAATCCACCCTAACCTACACATCTTTGGGACACTAAGGGACAATTTAGCACGGCCAATCCACCCTAACCTACACATCTTTGGGACACTAAGGGACAATTTAGCACGGCCAATCCACCCTAACCTACACATCTTTGGGACACTAAGGGACAATTTAGCATGGCCAATCCACCCTAACCTACACATCTTTGGACACTAAGGGACAATTTAGCATGGCCAATCCACCCTAACCTACACATCTTTGGGACACTAAGGGACAATTTAGCATGGCCAATCCACCCTAACCTACACATCTTTGGGACACTAAGGGACAATTTAGCACGGCCAATCCACCCTAACCTACACATCTTTGGGACACTAAGGGACAATTTAGCACGGCCAATCCACCCTAACCTACACATCTTTGGGACACTAAGGGACAATTTAGCATGGCCAATCCACCCTAACCTACACATCTTTGGACACTAAGGGACAATTTAGCATGGCCAATCCACCCTAACCTACACATCTTTGGGACACTAAGGGACAATTTAGCATGGCCAATCCACCCTAACCTACACATCTTTGGGACACTAAGGGACAATTTAGCATGGCCAATCCACCCTAACCTACACATCTTTGGGACACTAAGGGACAATTTAGCACGGCCAATCCACCCTAACCTACACATCTTTGGACACTAAGGGACAATTTAGCACGGCCAATCCACCCTAACCTACACATCTTTGGGACACTAAGGGACAATTTAGCACGGCCAATCCACCCTAACCTACACATCTTTGGACACTAAGGGACAATTTAGCACGGCCAATCCACCCTAACCTACACATCTTTGGACACTAAGGGACAATTTAGCACGGCCAATCCACCCTAACCTACACATCTTTGGGACACTAAGGGACAATTTAGCATGGCCAATCCACCCTAACCTACACATTTAACCTGGTTAATCCACCTTTCCTTTGCTGTCTCTCTGTGTCTCTCCGATAGCTAAGGTTGCCCTGGTGAAATGTCGGGATCTGCACTGGGCAATGATGGCACACCGAGAACAGAGGGATATTAGTCTGAGCTCACTGCGAATGTTGGTCATTGCTGACGGAGCCAATCCCTGTGAGTATAGACCCCCCCTCACTCTGTCCTCGATCCCTACCGCCCTCCACACTCTGCCCTCGAGAGCTACCCCCCACCACAATGCCCTTCCTCCCTACCGCCCCCTCACTCTATCCTCAATCCCTACCACCCTCCTCCCTGTCCTCAATCCCTACCACCTACTCCACACTCTGTCCTCAATCCCTACCGCTCTCCACAATCTGTCCTCAATCCCTACCCCCTTCTCACTCTGTCCTCAATCCCTACCCCCCACCACAATGCCCTTCCTCCCTACCGCCCCCTCACTCTATCCTCAATCCCTACCACCCTCCTCCCTGTCCTCAATCCCTACCACCTACTCCACACTCTGTCCTCATCCCTACCGCTCTCCACAATCTGTCCTCAATCCCTACCCCCTTCTCACTCTGTCCTCAATCCCTACCGCCCTCTACACTGCCCTTCCTCCCTACCGCCCTCCTTACTCTGTCCTCAATCCCTACCACCCTCCACACTCTGCTCTCTGTCCCTCTCTTTCTCCCTGTCCCTCTCTTTCTCCCTGTCCCTCTCTTTCTCCCTGTCCCTCTCTGTCTCTCTCTCTCTCTGTCTCTCTCTGTCTCTCTCTCTCTCTCTGTCTCTCTCTCTCACTCTCTCTATTTCTGTTCCAGGGTCAGTTTCTTCCTGTGACGCCTTTCTCAACGTGTTCCAGAGTCACGGCCTGAGACCAGAGGTCATCTGTCCTTGTGCGACCTCGCCTGAGGGACTGACAGTGGCCATTCGCAGGTACTGTCCCCCCGCTGTCTCCTCCTCCTCCTCCCTCTCTCTCACCCCCCCACTACCCCTCTCACTTTAATCAGGAGGTGATTTAATTAGGGAGGGTCAGTGCTGAGGGAGCGCCGCACTGTGGGAGGGTCAGTGCTGAGGGAGCGCCGCACTGTGTCGGGAGGGTCAGTGCTGAGGGAGCACTGCACTGTGGGGAGGGTCAGTGCTGAGGGAGCGCCGCACTGTGGGGAGGGTCAGTGCTGAGGGAGCGCCGCTCTGTGTGGGGAGGGTCAGTGCTGAGGGACCGCCGCACTGTGTGGGGAGGGTCAGTGCTGAGGGAGCGCCGCACTGTGTCGGGAGGGTCAGTGCTGAGGGAGCACCGCACTATGGGGAGGGTCAGTGCTGAGAGAGTGCTGCACTGTGTGGGGAGGGTCAGTGCTGAGGGAGCGCTGCACTGTGTGGGGACGGTCAGTGCTGAGGGAGCACCGTGCTGAGGGAGTACTGGCAGTCAGGTTGAGTTTACTGAAGTCACCAGGCCAAGGAGATGGGAAGTGGCTGCAGCAGCGCCACCACCTGGACGCTGGGTGTAACTGCAGCGTGACACAGAGGAAGGTGTTTACATTGAAATATTGCATTGTCATTTTGACATTGAGATTTCCGATGGCCAAAGGGGGCTAGAAGAGCAAGGGTAAATTCTCCCCATTCCTGAGGGGGGAGGAGAGGTCACTGACGGTGTTTTTTTAACAGATCCGGACAGCACGGAACACCGGTCCCAGGACGTGCCATTCTCTCCATGACGGGGCTAAGTTACGGGGTCATTCGGGTCAACACTGAGGAAAAGAACTCAACGCTGACCGTCCAAGATGTGGGTCATGTGATGCCCGGAGGTACGTGGCGCGGAGAGGAGGGGTCAGAGGGGCAGGGGAGGGGCGGGAGTAAGAGGGCAACGGAGAACCCACAACCACTGGGGGAACAATAACAGGAAGACAGATTATTACTGGAATGGGTGTGAATCGAGAGGGGGGGGATACTCAGCGAGACCTTGCAGTCCTCGTGTATCAGTCGCTGAGAGTAAGCGCGCAGGTACAGCAGGCAGTAAGGAAGGGAAATGGTATGTTAGCCTTCATAGCGAGAGGATTGGAGTCTCGGGATAGGGGATGTTTTACTGCAATTGTACAGGGCCTTGGTGAGGCCACACCTGGAGTATTGTGTGTGCGGTTTGGGTCTCCTTATCTGAGGAAGGATGTTCCTCGCTATAGAGGAGCGCAGCGAGGGTTTACCAGGCTGATTCCTGGGATGGCAGGTCTGTCATATGAGGAGAGACTGAGTGGGTTAGGATTATATTCACTGGGGTTTAGAAGAGTGAGAGGGGGATCTGATAGAAACTTATAAAATTCACACAGGGTTAGAGATTCGGAAAGGATGTTCCCCATGGTGGGGGGAGTCCAGAACTAGGGGGGGTGGGGGGGTGGTCAGAGAGGTTTACAGGCCCTTTGGCCCAACTTGTCCATGCTGCCCCCTTTCTAACCCCTAAGCTAATCCCAATTTCCCGTGTTTGCCCCCATATCCCTCTATACCCATCGTACCCATGTAACTGTCTAAACGCTTTTTAAAAGACAAAATTGTCCCCGCCTCTACTACTGCCTCTGGCAGCTCGTTCCAGACACTCACCACCCTCTGGGTGAAAAAATTGCCCCCTCTGGACCCTTTTGTATCTCTCCCCTCTCACCTTAAACCTGTGCCCTCTAGTTTTAGACTCCCCTACCTTTGGGGGGAAAAGATATTGACTATCTAGCTGATCTGTGCCCCTCATTATTTTATAGACCTCTATAAGATCACCCCTCAGCCTCTTACGCTCCAGAGGAAAAAGTCCCAGTCTATCCCAGCTCTTCTTATAACTCAATCCATCAAAAGTCCCCGGTAGCATCCTAGTAAATCTTTTCTGCGCTCTTTCTAGTTTAATAATATCCTTTCTATAATAGGGTGACCAGAACTGTACACAGTATTCCAAGTGTGGCCTTACCAATGTCTTGTACAACTTCAACAAGACGTCCCAACTCCTGTATTCAATGTTCTGACCGATGAAACCAAGCATGCCGACTGCCTTCTTCACCACTCTGTCCACCTGTGACTCCACTTTCAAGGAGCTATGAACCTGTTACCCCGAGATCTCTTTGCTCTGTAACTCTTCCCAACGCCCGACCATTAACTGAGTAAAAGAGAGACCAAGAGAGAGAGGGTGAGAGGGAGAGGGCAAGAGAGAAAGACAGAGAGTAAGGACAAGAGACAGAGAGAGAGAGAGACTGGAAGGGAGAAAGAGAGAGAGACGGCGAGAGACAGAGAAAGAGAGGGCGAGAGAGAGAGAGACAGAGGGAGACAGTGAGAGGGCGAGAGAGAGAGAGAGAGACGGTGAGAGTGAGACAGAGAGAGAGGGCAAGAGAGAGAGACAGAGAGAGAGAGGGCATGAAACAGAGAGACAGAGTCAGGGTGAGACAGCGAGAGAGTGAGCGAGACAGAGACTGAGAGAGTGAGACAGAACTTGTCTCACAGATCGAGAGGGGTAACTTCACCCTAACAATAAGTCGAAAATCCATCAGGAGGAACTCAGGCAGACGACACTGCGATAGTGTATCCCCCAGTCGCAGTCAGACTGCCTTACTCTTAACCATTCCCAGCAAGGAGGTACATACAGCGAGGGGCACTTGTCCCGCACATCTAACACTGCTCCAATACCTGATGGACTTCTGAGGTGCTGGACACGATGGGCTGAAGGGCCTCTCTCTCTCTCTCTGTGTGCTCTAGATCTCTGTACGCCCGTTCCCCACACACCCACCCCCTGCCGATCCGGTGAGGGGGGGAGGAAGCGGGGTGGGGGGAGGAGAGAGCTGGTCATTCCCGTCAGTACATACCTGAGCTAGACACTGACGGAGTTCCCCTCCGGACATGTGTCTGACGTCTCCCTCTGTCTCGTTGCAGTGACCCTGTGCATGGTGAAGATAGACGGACCCCCGCAACTCTGCAAAACCGATGAGATTGGGGAAATCTGCACCTGTAACAGAACATCCGGTTGTTTTTACTACGGACTTCCCGGAGTAACAAAGAACATCTTTGAGGTGAGAGACGGAGAGAGAGATCACGTCTCCCTATCCCCCTCGGTCAGACCCACACTCGGAGCACCGTGCACAGTTCCCGTCTCCCTATCCCCCTCGGTCAGACCCACACTCGGAGCACCATGCACAGTTCCCGTCTCCCTATCCCCTCGGTTAGACCCACACTCGGAGCACCGTGCACAGTTCCCGTCTCCCTATCCCCCTCGGTTAGACCCACACTCGGAGCACCGTGCACAGTTCCCGTCTCCCTATCCCCCTCGGTCAGACCCACACTCGGAGCACTGTGCACAGTTCCCGTCTCCCTATCCCCCTCGGTCAGACCCACACTCGGAGCACCGTGCACAGTTCCCGTCTCCCTATCCCCCTCGGTCAGACCCACACTCGGAGCACCGTGCACAGATCCCGTCTCCCTATCCCCTCGGTCAGACCCACACTCGGAGCACCGTGCACAGATCCCGTCTCCCTATCCCCTCGGTCAGACCCACACTCGGAGCACCGTGCACAGTTCCCGTCTCCCTATCCCCTCGGTCAGGCCCACACTCGGAGCACCGTGCACAGTTCCCGTCTCCCTATCTCCTCGGTCAGACCCACACTGGGAGCACCGTGCACAGTTCCCGTCTCCCTATCCCCCTCGGTTAGACCCACACTCGGAGCACCGTGCACAGTTCCCGTCTCCCTATCCCCTCGGTTAGACCCACACTCGGAGCACCGTGCACAGTTCCCATCTCCCTATCCCACTCGGTCAGACCCACACTCGGAGCACCGTGCACAGTTCCCATCTCCCTATCCCCCTCGGTTAGACCCACACTCGGAGCACCGTGCACAGTTCCCGTCTCCCTGTCCCCCTCGGTCAGACCCACACTCGGAGCACCGTGCACAGATCCCGTCTCCCTATCCCCCTCGGTCAGACCCACACTCGGAGCACCGTGCACAGTTCCCATCTCCCAATCCCCTCGGTTAGACCCACACTCGGAGCACAGTTCCCGTCTCCCAATCCCCTCGGTCAGACCCACACTCGGAGCACCGTGCACAGTTCCCGTCTCCCTACCCCCTCGGTTAGACCCACACTCGGAGCACTGACTCTCTGCCTCTGTGTTTGCCCCCTAATAATTCCCTGATTCCCTCTATTCCCAGGTATTCCCTATCACTGCATCCGGAGCGCCTGTTGGAGAATGTCCCTTTGTCCGTACGGGATTGCTGGGATTCGTGGGTCCGGTAAGTGTTATACAGTGACACACCCGTCCCCACCAGTACTGTACCCCAGTGTTATACAGTGACAGACCCGTCCCCACCAGTACTGTACCCCAGTGTTATACAGTGACAGACCCGTCCCCCTGTACCCCAGTGTTATACAGTGACAGACACGTCCCCACCAGTACTGTACCCCAGTGTTATACAGTGACAGACCCATCCCCACCAGTACTGTACCCCAGTGTTATACAGTGACAGACCCGTCCCCCTGTACCCCAGTGTTATACAGTGACACACCCGTCCCCACCAGTACTGTACCCCAGTGTTATACAGTGACAGACCCGTCCCCACCAGTACTGTACCCCAGTGTTATACAGTGACAGACCCGTCCCCACCAGTACTGTACCCCAGTGTTATACAGTGACAGACCCGTCCCCACCAGTACTGTACCCAGTGTTATATAGTGACAGACCCATCCCCACCAGTACTGTACCCCAGTGTTATACAGTGACAGACCCGTCCCCCTGTACCCCAGTGTTATACAGTGACAGACCCGTCCCCACCAGTACTGTGCCCCAGTGTTATACAGTGACAGACCCGTCCCCCTGCACCCCAGTGTTATACAGTGACAGACCCGTCCCCCTGTACCCCAGTGTTATACAGTGACAGACCCGTCCCACTGTACCCCAGTGTTATACAGTGACAGACCCGTCCCCCTGCACCCCAGTGTTATACAGTGACAGACCCGTCCCCCTGTACCCCAGTGTTATACAGTGACAGACCCGTCCCCCTGTACCCCAGTGTTATACAGCGACAGACCCGTCCCCCTGTACCCCAGTGTTATGCAGCGACAGACCCGTCCCCCTGTACCCCAGTGTTATACAGCGACAGACCCGTCCCCCTGTACCCCAGTGTTATACAGCGACAGACCCGTCCCCCTGTACCCCAGTGTTATACAGCGACAGACCCGTCCCCCTGTACCCCAGTGTTATACAGTGACAGACCCGTCCCCTGTACCCCAGTGTTATACAGTGACAGACCCGTCCCCACCAGTACTGTACCCCAGAGTTATACAGTGACAGACCCGTCCCCCTGTACCCCAGTGTTATACAGTGACAGACCCGTCCCCCTGTACCCCAGTGTTATACAGTGACAGACCCGTCCCCCTGTACCCCAGTGTTATACAGTGACAGATCCGTCCCCCTGTACCCCAGTGTTATACAGTGACAGACCCGTCCCCACCAGTACTGTACCCCAGTGTTATACAGTGACAGACCCGTCCCCACCAGTACTGTACCCCAGTGTTATACAGTGACAGACCCGTCCCCACCAGTACTGTACCCCAGTGTTATACAGTGACAGACCCGTCCCCCTGTACCCCAGTGTTATACAGTGACAGACCCGTCCCCCTGTACTCCAGTTATACAGTGACTGACCCGTCCCCCTGTACCCCAGTGTTATACAGTGACTGACCCGTCCCCCTGTACCCCAGTGTTATACAGCGACAGACCCGTCCCCCTGTACCCCAGTGTTATACAGTGACAGACCCGTCCCCCTGTACCCCAGTGTTATACAGTGACTGACCCGTCCCCCTGTACCCCAGTGTTATACAGCTACAGACCCGTCCCCC
>NW_027650926.1:17500-25000 GCF_965287045.1 Carcharhinus amblyrhynchos
CTCTACACTGTCCCCCATCAAACACTCCCAGGACAGGTACAGCACAGGGTTAGATACAGAGTAAAGCTCCCTCTACACTGTCCCCCCCATCAAACACTCCCAGGATAGGTACAGCACGGGGTTAGATACAGAGTAAAGCTCCCTCTACACTGTCCCCCCATCAAACACTCCCAGGACAGGTACAGCACGGGGTTAGATACAGAGTAAAGCTCCCTCTACACTGTCCCCATCAAACACTCCCAGGACAGGTACAGCACGGGGTTAGATACAGAGTAAAGCTCCCTCTACACTGTCCCCCCATCAAACACTCCCAGGACAGGTACAGCACGGGGTTAGATACAGAGTAAAGCTCCCTCTACACTGTCCCCCCATCAAACACTCCCAGGACAGGGACAGCACGGGGTTAGATACAGAGTAAAGCTCCCTCTACACTGTCCCCCCATCAAATACTCCCAGGACAGGGACAGCACAGGGTTAGATACAGAGTAAAGCTCCCTCTACACTGTCCCCCATCAAACACTCCCAGGACCGGTACAGCATGGGGTTAGATACAGAGTAAAGCTCCCTCTACACTGTTTCCCCATCAAACACTCCCAGGACAGGTACAGCACGGGGTTAGATACGGAGTAAAGCTCCCTCTACACTGTCCCCCCATCAAACACTCCCAGGACAGGTACAGCACGGGGTTAGATACAGAGTAAAGCCCCCTCTACACTGTCCCCCCCATCAAACACTCCCAGGACAGGTACAGCACGGGGTTAGATACAGAGTAAAGCTCGCTCTACACTGTCCCCCCATCAAACACTCCCAGGACAGGTACAGCACGGGGTTAGATACAGAGTAAAGCTCCCTGTACACTGTACCGGGTCTCTGGAGTTCTGGTGTTGAGTTGACTCTCTCTTCCCACAGCTGGGGTCGGACCTGCCTCTATGATTGTGGGGAACCTGGTTGCCGGAAAGAGGATTGCTCAGGCCTCCGGGAGGGATCTCGGACAGAACGAGGAGCAGGAGCTGGGCCGGAAGGTGAGAGGTGCCCTCCGTCCCCCCATCCCCCGGCCTGTCCCTGGGGCCGGTCGAGGTTGGGGTGGGGTATTGGAGTGAGAGGCCGTGTGGGGAGGTGGGTGCGGTTGGGTCGGGGGGTGTTGGTCACTGCACTGATCTGCCGGGGAGTGGGGGTAAAACACCGGAGCGGAAGGAGGGCTTTCGGCCCATCGATTCTGTCCCAACATGCAATGAGATCTTGGTTCATCAGTGATCCTCAAGAAAGAAAGAGGGAGAGTTAAAGAGGAGCGAGAGAGAGATAGAATGAGAGAGGGGGAGAGAGAGAGAGACAAATGAGAGACGGAGAGAGAGAGAGAGAGATAAATGAGAGACGGAGAGAGAGATAAATGAGAGACGGAGAGAGAGATAAATGAGAGACGGAGAGAGAGAGAGAGATAAATGAGAGACGGAGAGAGAGAGATAAATGAGAGACGGAGAGAGAGATAAATGAGAGACGGAGAGAGAGATAAATGAGAGAGAGAGAGAGAGATAAATGAGAGAGAGAGAGAGAGATAAATGAGAGACGGAGAGAGAGAGAGAGAGAGATAAATGAGAGACGGAGAGAGAGAGAGATAAATGAGAGACGGACAGAGAGAGAGAGATAAATGAGAGACGGAGAGAGAGATAAATGAGAGAGAGAGAGAGAGATATATGAGAGACGGAGAGAGAGAGAGAGAGATAAATGAGAGACGGACAGAGAGAGAGAGATAAATGAGAGACGGAGAGAGAGATAAATGAGAGACGGAGAGAGAGATAAATGAGAGACGGAGAGAGAGAGAGAGATAAATGAGACGAGAGAGATAAATGAGAGACGGAGAGAGAGATAAATGAGAGACGGAGAGAGAGATAAATGAGAGACGAAGATAGAGATAAATGAGAGACAGAGAGAGAGAGAGAGATAAATGAGAGACGGAGAGAGAGAGAGAGATAAATGAGAGACGGAGAGAGAGAGAGAGATAAATGAGAGACGGAGAGAGAGAGATAAATGAGAGACGGAGAGAGAGAGAGAGATAAATGAGAGACGGAGAGAGAGAGAGAGAGAGATAAATGAGAGACGGAGAGAGAGAGAGAGAGAGAGAGATAAATGAGAGAGCGAGAGATAAATGAGAGACGGAGAGAGAGAGATAAATGAGAGAGCGAGAGATAAATGAGAGACGGAGAGAGAGAGATAAATGAGAGATGGAGAGAGAGATAAATAAGAGACGAGAGAGAGAGATAAATGAGAGACGAGAGAGAGATAAATGAGACGAGAGAGATAAATGAGAGACGGAGAGAGAGATAAATGAGAGACGAGAGAGAGATAAATGAGAGACAGAGAGAGAGAGAGATAAATGAGAGACGGAGAGAGAGAGAGAGAGATAAATGAGAGACGAGAGAGAGATAAATGAGAGACAGAGAGAGAGAGATAAATGAGAGACGGAGAGAGAGATAAATGAGAGACGGAGAGAGAGATAAATGAGAGACGGAGAGAGAGATAAATGAGAGACGGAGAGAGAGATAAATGAGAGACGGAGAGAGAGAGAGAGAGATAAATGAGAGACGAGAGAGAGAGAGATAAATGAGAGACGAGAGAGAGTGAGATAAATGAGAGACGGAGAGAGAGAGATAAATGAGAGACGGAGAGAGAGAGAGAGAGATAAATGAGAGACGGAGAGAGAGAGAGATAAATGAGAGACGGAGAGAGAGAGATAAATGAGAGACGGAGAGAGAGATAAATGAGAGACAGAGAGAGAGAGATAAATGAGAGACGGAGAGAGAGAGATAAATGAGAGACGGAGAGAGAGAGATAAATGAGAGACGGAGAGAGAGAGATAAATGAGAGACGGAGAGAGAGAGATAAATGAGAGATGGAGAGAGAGAGATAAATGAGAAACGGAGAGAGAGCGATAAATGAGAGACGGACAGAGAGAGAGAGATAAATGAGAGACGGAGAGAGAGATAAATGAGAGATGGAGAGAGAGCGATAAATGAGAGACGGAGAGAGAGATAAATGAGAGACGGACAGAGAGAGAGAGATAAATGAGAGACGGAGAGAGAGATAAATGAGAGACGGAGAGAGAGATAAATGAGAGACGGAGAGAGAGCGATAAATGAGAGACGGACAGAGAGAGAGAGATAAATGAGAGACGGAGAGAGAGAGATAAATGAGAGACGGAGAGAGAGAGATAGAATGGGAGGGAGGGAGGGAGAAGACGGAAGGGGGGAGAGGGAGGGAGGGAGACGGAATGGGAGAGAGGGAGGGAGAGACACGGAATGGGAAAGAGGGAGGGAGAAGACAGAAGCGGGGAGAGGGAGGGAGGGAGATGGAAGGGAGGAGAGGGAGGGAGAGACGGAATGGGAGAGAGGGAGGGAGAGAGAGTCAGAATGAGAAGGGAAAGAGAGAGATAGAATGAGGGAGGGAGAGAGACAAATAGAATGAGAGAGGGAGATAGATAGAATAAGAAGGAAGGTGAGGAAGAGGAACATGACATGCCTGGGCAGCTGGGATCAAGTGAATCCTTGAAGAGTTTTGGGGGGTGTCGGAGTAGAGTTAAGAGAGAAATCAGGAGGGCAAAAAGGGGGCACGAGATTGCTTTGTCAGGGAAGGAAAGCTTCTACAAATACAGAAAGGGCTAAAGAGTAACAGGGGAGAGAGTCGGGCCTCTTAAGGATCAACAAGGTCATCTGTGTGTGGATCCACAAGAGATGGGTGAGATCCTGAAGAAATATTTCTCAGTATTTACTGTTGAGAAAGGCAGGGATGTTCGGGAACTTGGGGAGAGAGACAGTGATGTCTTGAGGAGTGTTCAGGACTAGAGGGCACAGCCTCAAGATAAGGGGGGGGTGCGGTTTAGAACGGAGTTGAGGAGGAACTTCTTCACTCAAAGGGTGGTGAATCTCTGGAATTCTCTGCCCGTTGAAGTGGTGGAGGCTGCCTCGCTCAATATTTTTAAGTCACGGGTGGAAAGGTTTCTGATAGACAGGGGAATTAAGGGTTATGGGGAGAAGGCGGGAAAGTGGAACTGATCCACTTCAGATCAGCCATGATCTTATTGAATGGCGGGGCAGGCTCGAAGGGCTAGATGGCCGACTCCTGCTCCTATTTCTTATGTTCTTATGTACATATTAGAGAGAAGGAGGTGCTGGAAGTCTTAAAGCGCACCCAGATAGATAAATCCCCGGGACCTGATGAAGTGTATCCCGGGACACTGTGGGAGGCTCGGGAGGAAATTGCGGGTCCTCCAGCCGAGATATTTGAATCTTCGATCGTCACGGGTGAGGTGCCTGAAGATCGGAGAGTGGGAAATGTTGCGGATTTGTTTAAAAAGGGCTCCAGGGAAAAGCCTGGGGGCCGGAGAGCCTCACATCGGTGCTGGGTAAATTGTAAGAAGGTATTTTGAGAGACAGGATCCACAGGCATTTAGAGACACAAGGACTGATTAGGGACTGTCAGCATGGCTGTGTGAGTGGAAAATCATCTCTCACAAATCTGATTGAGTTTTTTGAAGGGGTGACCAAGAAGGTAGATGAGGGCAGTGCAGTTGATGTTGTCTACGTGGACTTTAATAAGGCCTTTGACAATGCTTTAGTCGGAGTAGAGAAGGAGGTAGAAGGGGGGGTGGGGTAGCATTATTGGTAAAGGACTGTATTACAGTGTCAGAGAGGAAGTTTGATGAGGACTTGTCTGTTGGGGTAGTATGGGCGGAGATTAGAAATAGGAGAGGAGAGGTCACCCTGTTGGGAGTCTTTTATAGACCTCCAAAAAGTTCTAGAGAGGTTGAGGAAAGGATTGCGGAGACGATCCTGGTTAGGAGTGAAAGTAATAGGGTAATTGTTATGGGGGACTTTAACTTTACTAACATTGATTGGAATTGCTATAGCTCTAGCTCGTTAGAGGGGTCAGTTTTTGTTCAAAGTGTGCAGGAAGGTTTTTTGACTCAGTATGTAGATAGACCAACTAGAGGTGAGGCTATATTGGATTTGGTGCTGGGTAATGAGCCAGACCAGGTGCTAGACTTGGAAGCTGGTGTGCATTTTGGTGATAGTGACCACAATTCGGTTACGTTCACCTTAGTGATGGATAGGGATAGGCATGAACCTCGGGTCAGTAGTTTTAGCTGGGGGAAGGGTAATTATGAGGCTATTAGGAGAGAATTAGGAAGCATAGGTTGGACTATGAGATTACAGGGACTGGGAACGTCCGAAATGTGGAATTTTTTCAAGGAACAGCTACTGTGGGTCTGCAATAGGTATGTCCCTGTCAGGCAAGGAGGATTTGGTAGGGCTAGGGAACTGTGGTGTACTAAAAAAGTTGATTCGTTGGTTAGGAAGAAAAAGGAGGCTTATGTTCAGATGAGGCTTGAGGGCTCAGGTAGTGCATTAGAAAGCTTTAGATTGGCTAGGAGGGAGTTGAAGAGTGAGTTAAGAAGGGCTAAAAGAGGACATGAGATGACTTTGGCTGATAGGATTAAGGAGAATCCTAAGGCGTTCTATAGGTATGTCAAGAACAGAAGGTTGGTTAGGGCAAGATTAGGGCCAGTTATAGACAGTAGAGGGAAGTTGTGTGTGGAACCGGAAGAGATTGGAGAGGCATTGAACCAATATTTCTCTTCGGTGTTCACGCAGGGGGACATGAATGTAGCTGTGGAGGACACTGGGGTGCAGGGGTGTAAAATAGAAAGTATTGCAGTTGAAACCGGGGATGTGCTGGATATTCTAGAGGGCTTGAAAATAGATAAGTCCCCTGGTCCGGATGGGATTTACCCTAGGATTCTCTGGGAGGCAAGAGAGGTGATTGCAGAGCCTCTGGCTCTGATCTTCAGGTCATCGTTGGTCTCTGGTATAGTACCGGAAGATTGGAGGATAGCGAATGTTGTCCCATTGTTTAAGAAGGGGAACAGAGACTTCCCCGGGAATTATAGACCAGTGAGTCTTACTTCTGTTGTGGGCAAGGTTTTAGAAAGAATTATTAGGGATAGGATTTATAGTTATCTGGAGAGTAATGAATTGATTGGAGATAGTCAGCATGGTTTTGTAGCAGGTAGGTTGTGCCTTACTAACCTTATTGAGTTCTTTGAGAAAGTGACCAAAGAGGTGGATAGGGGTAAGGCAGTTGACGTGGTATATATGGATTTTAGTAAGGCGTTTGATAAGGTTCACCATGGTGGGCTTCTGCAGAAAATGCAGATGTATGGGATTGGGGGTAATCTAGGTACTTGGATCAGGAATTGGCTAGCAGATAGGAGACAGAGGGTGGTGGTTGATGGTAAATATTCATCATGGAGTTCGGTTACGAGCGGTGTGCCTCAGGGATCTGTTTTGGGACCACTGCTGTTTGTAATTTTTATTAATGATCTGGATGAGGGTATAGCTGGGTGGATTAGTAAGTTTGCTGATGACACCAAAGTCGGAGGTGTGGTAGATTGTGAGGAAGGGTGTCAGAGTTTGCAGGGTGACTTAGACAGGTTGCAGAGCTGGGCCGAGAGGTGGCGGATGGAGTTTAATGTGGAGAAGTGTGAGGTAATTCATTTCGGTAGGAGTAACAGATGTGTTGAGTATAGGGCTAACGGGAGGACTTTGAATAGTGTGGGGGAGCAGAGGGATCTAGGTGTATGTGTACATAGATCCCTGAAGGTTGGGAATCAAGTAGATAAGGTAGTTAAGAAGGCATACGGTGTCTTGGCGTT
The DNA here is from genome assembly GCF_965287045.1 of Carcharhinus amblyrhynchos. Lineage (NCBI taxonomy): Eukaryota > Metazoa > Chordata > Chondrichthyes > Carcharhiniformes > Carcharhinidae > Carcharhinus > Carcharhinus amblyrhynchos. The sequence goes on from NW_027650926.1 coordinate 24,207, forward strand.
TATTGGTAGGGGGATTGAATTTAGGAGTCGCAGCGTCATGTTGCAACTGTACACAACTCTGGCGCAGCCGCACTTGGAGTACTGTGTGCAGTTCTGGTCCCCACATTACAGGAAGGACGTTGAGGCTTTGGAGAGGGTGCAGAGGAGGTTTACCAGGATGTTGCCTGGTATGGAGGGGAGGTCATATGAGGGATTTGGGGTTGTTTTCGCTGGAAAGAAGGAGGCTAAGAGGGGATCTTATTGAAACATATAAGATGATTAGAGGTTTAGATAGGGTGGATAGTGATAGCCTTTTTCCTCGGATGGAGAATGCTAGCACGAGGGGGCATGGCTTTAAATTAAGGGGTGGTAGTTATAGGACGGATGTCAGGGGTAGGTTCTTTACCCAGAGGGTGGTGAGGGATTGGAATGCCCTGCCTGCTGCAGTTGTAAATGCGCCTAGTTTGGGGGCGTTTAAGAGATCTCTGGATAGGTTTATGGACGAAAAGGGATTGGTTTAGCTTAGTGGGTCAGTGTTTTTTTTTAAAAAAACTGGTCGGCGCAACATCGTGGGCCGAAGGGCCTGTTCTGCGCTGTAATGTTCTATGTTCTATGTACCGCATGGTAGGTTGTTGGATAAGGTTAAATCTCACGGGATCCAGGGTGAGGGATCTAAATGGAGACAAAATTGGCTTCTGAGGGGGGTTGTAGAGAATTGTCTTTCAAACTGGAGGCCTGTGACCAGCCTCAGGGATCAGTGCTGGGCCCACTGTTATTTATCATTGATATTAATGATTTGGATGAGAATATAGGGG
>NW_027650927.1:0-34209 GCF_965287045.1 Carcharhinus amblyrhynchos
CAGAGGACGGCAGTACAGAACAGGCCCGAGAATGGCCCTCCTGCTGTTCCTGTGTAACAGGCTGGAGAGAGAGAGAGACGGGCTGAATGGCCTCACACAGCTCAGGAATTCCAGCCCAGCCTCTCCTTGGTTACGTCCATCATTCCTTGACGTTGCAGAAAGCAGCTGGGTGATCTTCAAGGTCAGTCCAGATGGAATATTATCCCGTCTTATCTCCCCATTCCGTAACCTCGGAGAGTCAATTAATTATCCTTCGTTAAAACACGATCTCAGCTGGAGGAGAAACACAGAGTGCATTGATGTGTCACCTTCACCTTCCTGTGACACTCACACCCGCACCGTATCCCGATCGGAGAGAGGGGGGGATTAACCCTCTCACTCACCTCCTCCCAGTTACACACACACACATATTGGGCAGCCCGTATCCCGATCGGAGAGAGAGGGGGGATTAACCCTCTCACTCACCTCCTCCCAGTTACACACACACACACACACACACAGGGCAGCCCGTATCCCGATCGGAGAGAGAGGGGGGGATTAACCCTCTCACCCACCTCCTCCCAGTTACACACACACACACATAGGGCAGCCCGTATCCCGATCGGAGAGAGAGGGGGGATTAACCTTCTCACTCACCTCCTCCCAGTTACACACACACACACACAGGGCAGCCCGTATCCCGATCGGAGAGAGAGGGGGGATTAACCCTCTCACCCACCTCCTCCCAGTTACACGCACACACAAACACACAGGGCAGCCCGTATCCCGATCGGAGAGAGAGAGGGGGGATTAACCCTCTCACCCACCTCCTCCCAGTTACACGCACACACAAACACACAGGGCAGCCGGTATCCCGATCGGAGAGAGAGAGGGGGGATTAACCCTCTCACTCACCTCCTCCCAGTTACACACACACATATGGGCAGCCTGTATCCCGATCGGAGAGAGAGAGGGGGATTAACCCTCTCACTTACCTCCTCCCAGTTACACACACAACACACAGGGCAGCCCGTATCCCGATCGGAGAGAGAGGGGGGATTAACCCTCTCACCACCTCCTCCAGTTATACACACACACAAACACACACGGCAGCCCGTATCCCAATTGGAGAGAGAGGGGGGTTAACCCTCTCACCCACCTCCTCCCAGTTATACACACACACAAACACACACGGCAGCCCGTATCCCGATTGGGGAGGTAGGGGGGATTAACCCTCTCACCCACCTCCTCCCAGTTACACACACACATACAGGGCAGCCTGTATCCCGATCGGAGAGAGAGGGGGGATTAACCCTCTCACCCACCTCCTCCCAGTTATACACACACACACACAAACACACACGGCAGCCCGTATCCCGATCGGGGAGAGAGGGGGGATTAACCCTCTCACCCACCTCCTCCCAGTTACACACACACAAACACACACGGCAGCCCGTATCCCGATTGGGGAGAGAGGGGGTTAACCCTCTCACCCACCTCCTCCCAGTTACACACACACATATAGGGTAGCCCGTGTACCGATTGGAGAGGGGGGGGATTAACCCTCTCACTCACTCCTGCCAGTTACACACACACACACACACACATAGGGCAGCCCGTATCCCGATCGGAGAGAGGGGGGTGGATTAACTCTCTCACCCACCTCCTCCCAGTTACACACACACACACACACACACACACACACACATATATAGGGCAGCCCGTATCCTGATCAGAGAGAGGGAGGGGGGATTAACCCTCTCACTCACCTCCTCCCAGTTACACACAAACACACACACACACACACACACTGGGCAGCACGTATCCCTACTGGAGTTGGGGGGATGTTTGGGACAGTTGCTGGATCCCTGCTGGAGTTTGTGGGGCGGGGGACAGTGTGCTGGGATCCCTGCTGGAGTTTGTGTGGGGGTGGGGACAGTGTGCTGGAAATCCCTGCTGGAGTTTGGGGGTTTGGGGACAGTGTGCTGGGATCCCTGCTGGAGTTTGGGGGGTGGGGGACAGTGTGCTGGGATCCCTGCTGGAGTTTGGGGTGGGGGACAGTGTGCTGGGATCCCTGCTGGAGTTTATGGGTGGGGGACAGTGTGCTGGGATCCCTGCTGGAGTTTGTGTGGGGGTGGGGGGACAGTGTGCTGGAAATCCCTGCTGGAGTTTGGGGGGTTTGGGGACAGTGTGCTGGGATCCCTGCTGGAGTTTGGGGTGGGGGACAGTGTGCTGGGATCCCTGCTGGAGTTTATGGGTGGGGGACAGTGTGCTGGGATCCCTGCTGGAGTTTGGGGGGGTTTGGGGACAGTGTGCTGAGATCCCTGCTGGAGTTTGGGGGTGGGGGACAGTGTGCTGGGATCCCTGCTGGAGTTTGGGGGGTGGGGGACAGTGTGCTGGGATCCTGCTGGAGTTTGGGGGGGTTGGGGGACAGTGTGCTGGGATCCCTGCTGGAGTTTGGGGGGTGGGGGACAGTGTGCTGGGATCCCTGCTGGAGTTTGGGGGGGTGGGGGACAGTGTGCTGGGATCCCTGCTGGAGTTTGGGGGGTGGGGGACAGTGTGCTGGGATCCCTGCTGGAGTTTGGGGGGGTGGGGGACAGTGTGCTGGGATCCCTGCTGGAGTTTGGGGGGTTTGGGGACAGTGTGCTGGAAATCCCTGCTGGATTTGGGGGGGTTTGGGGACAGTGTGCTGGGAATCCCTGCTGGATTTGGGGGTTTGGGGACAGTGTGCTGGGGATCCCTGCTGGATTTGGGTGGTGGGGGACAGTGTGCTGGGATCCCTGCTGAAATTTGGGGGGGTGGGGGACAGTGTGCTGGGATTCCTGCTGGAGTTTGGGGGGGTGGGGGACAGTGTGCTGGGATTCCTGCTGGATTGGGGGGGGTTTAGGGACAGTGTGCTGGGAATCCCTGCTGGAGTTTGGGGGGGTGGGGGACAGTGTGCTGGGATCCCTGCTGGAGTTTGGGGGGTGGGGGACAGTGTGCTGGGATCCCTGCTGGAGTCTGGGGGTGGGGGACAGTGTGCTGGGATCCCTGCTGGATTTGGGGGTGTTTGGGGACAGTGTGCTGGGATCCCTGCTGGATTTGGGGGTGTTTGGGGACAGTGTGCTGGGATCCCTGCTGGAGTTTGTGGGGTTGGGGGACAGTGTGCTGGGATTCCTGCTGGAGTTTGGGGGTTTGGGGACAGTGTGCTGGGATTCCTGCTGGAGTTTGGGGGGGGTTTGGGGACAGTGTGCTGGGATTCCTGCTGGAGTTTGGGGGGGTGTGGGACAGTGTGCTGGGATCCCTGCTGGAGTTTGGGGTGGGGGACAGTGTGCTGGGATCCCTGCTGGAGTTTGGGGTGGGGGACAGTGTGCTGGGATCCCTGCTGGAGTTTGGGGTGGGGGACAGTGTGCTGGGATCCCTGCTGGAGTTTGTGGGGTTTGGGGACAGTGTGCTGGATCCCTGCTGGAGTTTGGGGGGGGGGGGGGGACAGTGTGCTGGAAATCCCTGCTGGATTTGGGGGGGTTGGGGACAGTGTGCTGGGATTCCTGCTGGAGTTTGGGGGGGTGGGGGACAGTGTGCTGGGATCCCTGCTGGAGTTTGGGGGGGTGGGGGACAGTGTGCTGGAAATCCCTGCTGGGTTTGGGGGGACAGTGTGCTGGGATCCCTGCTGGATTTGGGGTGTGGGACAGTGTGCTGGGATCCCTGCTAGATTTGGGGGGTTTGGGGACAGTGTGCTGGGATCCCTGCTGGATTTGGGGTGTGGGACAGTGTGCTGGGATCCCTGCTGGAGTTTGTGGGTTTTGGGGACAGTGTGCTGGGATCCCTGCTGGAGTTTGTGGGTTTTGGGGACAGTGTGCTGGGATCCCTGCTAGATTTGGGGGGTTTGGGGACAGTGTGCTGGGGATCCCTGCTGGATTTGGGTGGTGGGGGAGAGTGTGCTGGGATCCCTGCTGGATTTGGGTGGTGGGGGAGAGTGTGCTGGGATCCCTGCTGGAGTTTGTGGGGGGGTTTGGGGACAGTGTGCTGGGATCCCTGCTGGAGTTTGTGTGGGGGTTTGGGGACAGTGTGCTGGGATCCCTGCTGGATTTGGGGGGTTTGGGGACAGTGTGCTGGGATCCCTGCTGGAGTTTGTGGGGTTTGGGGACAGTGTGCTGGGATCCCTGCTGGATTTGGGGGGTGGGGTTCAGTTTCGGAGTTGAGTGTCCGTTCTCTCTCGCTGACGTCTCCGGGTGAGATAATCAGGCTCCGTCCACTGCTGGTCTAAGTATGGACTGGAGTCACTCCGGCCCCTCCTCCCTCCCTCCCTCCCTCCCTCCCTCGATCCCCCTCGATCACATTTCTAAAGAGCCTGAACTTTGACTAAGTATGCGGGCACTGTGTCAAAAGACAGCGAGAGTTATCGAGTGTCCGTCCAGTCTCTGTGTGCCTGTGTTTACACCAGTCAGTTCAGCAGACCCGGGCTACCTCCCTCCGGACAGCTCCCTCCGCCCTCTCCCCCCTTCCCCTCCCGCCCTCTCCCCCTCTCTCTCTCTCCCTCTGACCCACCCACCCAGGAGCCCCCAAGGGGTCATGCAGTTGTGATTGAAAGTTTGGGGGGGGGGGGGCGGGTGGTTGAGGGGGTCCGCAGTCGCCTGGCATGCCGAGAGAGGGGGGGGGCTGGGACAGACCCGAGGCCTCGGCACCCGGCAGCAGGTGACCCAGCCACGCGCCACCCACCCCCCCCGCAATGGACGGACTGACCGTCAGAGCTGGGGGCAGCAAGGCCACCCTGAACGGGCGGAAGGACGGGAGCCGGAGGAGGGAGACAGGAAACTCGGTGAGTGGGCACACGGGGGGGTGGAGGGTGGGGGGGCGGAGAGAGGAGGGGGAGTGCGAGGTGGTGAGGGGAGAGAGGATGGGGAGTGCGAGGTGGTGAGGGGAGAGAGGAGGGGGAGTGCGAGGTGGTGAGGGGAGAGAGGAGGGGGAGTGCGAGGTGGTGAGGGGAGAGAGGAAGGGGAGTGCGAGGTGGCGAGGGGAGAGAGGAGGGGGTGTGCGAGGTGGTGAGGGGAGAGAGGGAGGGGGTGCGAGGTGGTGAGGGGAGAGAGGAGGGGAGTGCGAGGTGGCGAGGGGAGAGAGGAGGGGGAGTGCGAGGTGGTGAGGGGAGAGAGGAGGGGGTGCGAGGTGGTGAGTGGAGAGAGGAGGGGGTGCGAGGTGGTGAGGAGAGAGATGGAGGGAGGGAGTGCGAGGTGGTGAGGGGGAGTGCGAGGTGGCGAGGGGAGGGGGGGTGCAAAGTGGTGAGGGGAGAGAGGAGGGGGTGCGAGGTGGTGAGGGGAGAGAGGAGGGGGTGCGAGGTGGTGAGGGGAGAGATGAGGGGGAGTGCGAGGTGGTGAGGGGGAGTGCGAGGTGGCGAGGGGAGAGGAGGGGGTGCGAGGTGGCGAGGGGAGAGAGGAGGGGGTGCGAGGTGGTGAGGGGAGAGAGGAGGGGGGTGTGAGGTGGTGAGGGGAGAGAGGAGGGGAGTGCGAGGTGGTGAGGGGAGAGAGGAGGGGGAGTGCGAGGTGGTGAGGGGAGAGAGGAGGGGGAGTGCGAGGTGGCGAGGGGAGGGGAGTGCGAGGTGGCGAGGGCAGAGAGAGGAGGGGGAGTGCGAGGTGGTGAGGGGAGAGAGGAGGGGGTGCGAGGTGGTGAGGGGAGAGAGGAGGGGGTGCGAGGTGGTGAGGGGGAGAGGAGGGGGTGCGAGGTGGTGAGGGGAGAGAGGAGGGGGAGTGCGAGGTGGTGAGGGGAGAGAGGAGGGGGAGTGCGAGGTGGTGAGGGAGAGAGGAGGGGAGTGCGAGGCGGTGAGGGGAGAGAGGAGGGGGTGCGAGGTGGTGAGGGGAGAGATGAGGGGGTGCGAGGTGGTGAGGGGAGAGGAGGGGGTGCGAGGGGAGAGAGGAGGGGGTGCGAGGTGGCGAGGGGAGAGAGGAGGGAGTGCGAGGTGGCGAGGGGAGAGAGGAGGGGGAGTGTGAGGTGCGAGGGAGAGAGGAGGGGGTGCGAGGTGGTGAGGGGAGAGAGGAGGGGGAGTGCGAGGTGGCGAGGGAAGAGGAGGAGGGAGTGCGAGGTGGTGAGAGGAGGGGGTGCGAGGTGGCGAGGGGGGAGAGGAGGGGGAGTGCGAGGTAGTGAGGGGGGAGAGGAGGGGGTGCGAGGTGGTGAGGGGAGAGAGGAGGGGTGGGACAGGGAGATGGTGGCAGAGAGGAGGGGGGTGGGAGGTGGTGAGGGGAGAGAAGGGGGGAGTGCGAGGTGGTGAGGGGGGAGAAGGAGGGGTGCGAGGTGGTGAGGGGAGAGAGGAGGGGGTGTGCGAGGGGAGAGAGGGGGTGTGTGCGAGGTGGCGAGGGGAGAGAGGAGGGGGTGCGAGGTGGCAAGGGGAGAGAGGAGGGAGTGCGAGGTGGCGAGGGGAGAGGAGGGAGTGCGAGGTGGTGAGGCGAGAGTGGAGGGGGAGTGCGAGATGGTGAGGGGGAGAGTGGAGGGGGAGTGCGAGGTGGTGAGGGGGAGTGCGAGGTGGTGAGGGGGAGTGCGTGGTGGCGAGGGGAGAGAGGAGGGGGTGCGAGGTGGTGAGGGGAGAGAGGAGGGGGTGGGACAGGAGATGGTGGCAGAGAGGAGGGGGTGGGAGTGGTGAGGGGAGAGAAGGGGAGTGCGAGGTGGTGAGGGAGAGGAGGGGGTGCGAGGTGGGGAGGGGAGAGAGGAGGCGGGGTGGGCGAGGGGAGAGAGGGGGTTGTGCAGGTGGCGAGGGAGAGAGAGGGGGGTGCGAGGTGGCGAGGGGAGAGAGGGGGTTGTGCGAGGTGGCGAGGGGAGAGAGGAGGGAGTGCGAGGTGGCGAGGGAGAGGAGGGAGTGCGTGGTGGTGAGGCGAGAGTGGAGGGGGAGTGCGAGATGGTGAGGGGAGAGTGGAGGGGGAGTGCGAGGTGGTGAGGGGAGAGTGGAGGGGGAGTGCGAGGTGGTGAGGGAGAGAGGAGGGAGTGCGAGGTGGCGAGGGAGAGAGGAGGGGGTGCGAGGTGGTGAGGAGGGGAGAGGAGGGGTGCGAGGTGGCGAGGGGAGAGAGGAGGGGGAGTGCGAGGGGAGAGGAGGGGGAGTGCGAGGTGGCGAGGGGAGAGGAGGGGGAGTGCGAGGTGGTGAGGGGAGAGAGGAGGGGGAGTGCGAGGTGGTGAGGGGAGAGAGGAGGGGGAGTGCAAGGTGGTGAGGGGAGAGAGGAGGGGGAGTGCAAGGTGGTGAGGGGAGAGAGAGAGGGGACAGGGAGGGGGTGGGAGAGGGAGATGGTGGCAAGGGAACGGATAAGGGAGGGACAGAGAAAGGAGGCGAAGAAAGGAACGGCAGAGGGAGCGGAGGAGGGTAGACAGAGAGGGACAGAGGGGTGAGGGTGGGGGGGGGTGTGGGGACAATGTCTCCAAGAACATCCCGGGTGGGGATCAGAAGGGATGTGAGTCCCTTTCTGTGTGAGAGAGAGGGAGTGTGTCTCTTCAACTTGTATATCCGAGTGGGAATGGGAAGGGGTTTGGGGATTGGGATTGTGTACAGTGGGAGTGAACGGAAGGGGTTTGGGGATTGGGATTGTGTACAGTGGGAGTGAACGGGAAGGGGTTTGGGGATTGGGATTGTGTACAGTGGGAGTGAACGGGAAGGGGTTTGGGGATTGGGATTGTGTACAGTGGGAGTGAACGGGAAGGGGTTTGGGGATTGTGGACAGTGGGAGTGAACGGGAAGGGGTTTGGGGATTGGGATTGTGGACAGCGGGAGTGAACGGGAAGGGGATTGGATTGTGTACAGTGGGAGTGAACGGGAAGGGGATTGGGATTGTGTACAGTGGGAGTGAACGGGAAGGGGTTTGGGGATTGTGTACAGTGGGAGTGAATGGGAAGGGGTTTGGGATTGGGATTGTGTACAGTGGGAGTGAACGGGAAGGGGATTGGGATTGTGTACAGTGGGAGTGAACGGGAAGGGGTTTGGGATTGGGATTGTGTACAGTGGGAGTGAACAGGAAGGGGATTGGGATTGTGTACAGTGGGAGTGATCGGGAAGGGGTTGGGTCCATTGGGATTGTGTACAGTGGGAGTGAACGGGAAGGGGATTGGGATTGTGTACAGTGGGAGTGAACGGGAAGGGGATTGGGATTGTGTACAGTGGGAGTGAACGGGAAGGGGTTTGGGATTGGGATTGTGTACAGTGGGAGTGAGTTGGTGATGTGCTGCAGTGTGTGTGGGGTGGACGGTACACACTCCTACTGAGCGTTGGAGGGAGTGGGTGTTTGTGGTTTGCGTATCGATCGAGCAGTGTTGGGGGTGGGGTGGGGAACTGCTTTGCCAGACGGTGCCGAGGCTCTCGAGTGTTGCTGGGAGCCTGCACTCATCCAGGCAAGTATCCCGTCACATTCCTGACTTGCGCGTTTTGGACAGGCTTTGAGGGGGAACCAGGAGGTGAGTTACTCCCCGCAGTATTCCCAGCCTCAGAGCCGGAAAGCCCAGTTTGACTGTGTGGTCTGTGGTGAACCCCAAGGATGTTTGCGTCAAGACGCCTGTGTAATCATTGGGAATTTGTAGGACAGAGGCTGTTGAACTGGCGCTGATTGAATCCAAGTCCCGGAGAGAATCGCAACCCCCTGACAGAGGCACGACTCTCCAGCATCAGTGTTGGATCAGTGCCTGTCCTGGGATTACGTGACTGGACTGGGTGTCGAGAACGGGAGCGACGGAGAGATGGCAACTGCAACATCCTGGGAGTCAGCCTCGGCAGAAGAAGCAGTCAGAACCCCCTCTCCCCATGGATTCAGAGACATTGGGATGCAGCCTGTCAGGAGGGGATGATAGAATCTATGCGGTGTAGAAGGAGGCCATTCCGCCCATCGAGTCTGCACTGACTCTGTTGGAGTATCAGACCCAGCCTTTCTCCCTTCCGATGGCCGTAATCCCACAGATTTAGCATGGCCAATCAGATTTAGCATGGCCAATCCACCCTAACCTACACATCTTTGGACACTAAGGGACAATTTAGCAAGGCCAATCCACCCTAACCTACACATCTTTGGACACTAAGGTACAATTTAGCATGGCCAATCCCCCCTAACCTACACATCTTTGGACACTAAGGGACAATTTAGCATGGCCAATCCCCCCTAACCTACACATCTTTGGACACTAAGGGACAATTTAGCATGGCTAATCCACCTAACCTACACACCTTTGGACACTAAGGGACAATTTAGCAAGGCCAATCCACCCTAACCTACACATCTTTGGACACTAAGGGACAATTTAGCATGGCCAATCCACCCTAACCTACACATCTTTGGGACACTAAGGGACAATTTAGCATGGCCAATCCACCCTAACCTACACATCTTTGGGACACGAAGGGACAATTTAGCATGGCCAATCCACCCTAACCTACACATCTTTGGGACACTAAGGGACAATTTAGCATGGCCAATCCACCTAACCTACACACCTTTGGGCACTAAGGGACAATTTAGCATGGCCAATCCACCCTAACCCACACATCTTTGGGACACTAAGGGACAATTTAGCATGGCCAATCCACCTAACCTACACATCTTTGGACACTAAGGGGCAATTTAGCATGGCCAATCCACCCTAACCTACACATCTTTGGGACACTAAGGGACAATTTAGCATGGCCAATCCACCCTAACCTACACACCTTTGGACACTAAGGGACAATTTAGCAAGGCCAATCCCCCCTAACCTACACATCTTTGGGACACTAAGGGACAATTTAGCATGGCCAATCCACCCTAACCTACACATCGTTTGGACTGTGGGAGGAAGCTGGAGCACCCGAAGGAAACCCACGCTGACACGGGGAGAATGTGCAAACTCCACACAGACAGTGACCCCGAGCCAGGAATCAGAACGTGGGTCCCTGGTGCTGTGAGGCAGCGATGCTAAAACCCACTGTGCCACCCTGATCAATTTACCTCACGACGAGGTAGTATCTCTTCAGTCCAAGGTGTGTGTGTGTGGGGGGGATATTGTGTCAAGTTCAGAGTGGTGCAGATCAGAGGTTAGTTACTTGGTGTCTAACAGATGAAAGGAGTGTTAGCGCAGTGTGGGTCTCCCACTCTGAGGAAGGATGTTCCTGCCCTGGAGGGAGTCGCAGTGAAGGGTTTAATCCCCGGGGACTGAGGAGAGAGTGACCAGGTTAGGATTGTTTTCTCTGGAGTTCAGAGTTGGGGGGGTGGGGACCTCGTAGAGATTTATCAAATTCTCACAAGACTGGAACAGGGTAGATGCAGGGAGGATGGTCCCGATGGTCGGGGGGGGGGGAGTCCAGAACCGGGGGTGGGGGTCACAGTCTGAGGATTGGGGGTTAGGACAGAGATGAGGAGACACTTCCTCACCCGCTGTGGGAAGTAGCTGGTGCCGAGATATTGGACGCGTTCGGTTGGATATCGCGTTTGGGGAGCGAACGGGGTCAGAGGTTATGGGGAGAAAGTGGGATGAGGCGATCGAGTTGGACAATGAACCATGGCGGTGATGGATTGGGGGGGGGGGGGAAGCAGAGCTCGGAGGGCCAAATGGCCTCTTCCTGCTCCTATCCACGTTCGTTACTCGGTGTCTAAGGGAGTTTGATCTCTGGTGTAGCACAGCGGGTTAGCACTGCTGCCCCGTAGCTCCAGGGTTCGATTCCCGGCTCGGGGTCACCGTTTGTTTGCACATTCTCCTCGTGTCTGCGTGGGTTTCCTCCCATTTCCTCCCACTGTCCAAACACGTGCGGGTTAGGTTGATTGGCCTTGCTAAGAAATTGCCCCTTAGTGTCCAGGGATGGAATTTAATGTTGGCAAGTGCGAGGTGGTCCACTTTGGTAGGAATAATGGTGGGAAGGATTATTACTTACGGGGCGAAAAACTGCAGCAGGCGACGGTGCAGAGGGACCTGGGCGTCCTTGTGCATGAGTCGCAAAAACCCAGCTTGCAGGTGCAGCAGGTGGTCAGGAAGGCGAATGGGATGCTGGCCTTCATCGCGAGGGGGATTGAATATAAAAGTAGGGAGGTCTTGCTGCGGCTGTATAGGGCATTGGTGAGGCCGCAGCTGGAGTACTGTGTGCAGTTTTGGGCGCCGCACCTACGCAAAGATATTTTGGCCTTGGAGGGAGTGCAGAGGAGGTTTACTAGGCTGATGCCGGAGTTGAGGGGGTTGAGTTATGAGGAGAGGCTGAATAAACTAGGCTTGTACTCGTTAGAGTTTAGAAGAACGAGGGGAGATCTCATTGAGACGTATAAGATGATGAATGGGATGGATAGGATAGAGGTGGAGAGACTCTTCCCGCTCAGAAAGGACAGTAGGACTAGGGGGCACAGCCTCAAGATAAAGGGGGGGCGGTTTAGAACGGAGTTGAGGAGGAACTTCTTCACTCAAAGGGTGGTGAATCTCTGGAATTCTCTGCCCGTTGAAGTGGTGGAGGCTGCCTCGCTAAATATTTTTAAGATGCGGGTTGATGGGTTTTTGATAAGAGAGGGGATTAAGGGTTATGGGGAGAGGGCGGGAAAGTGGAACTGAGCCACGACAGATCAGCCATGATCTTATTGAATGGCGGGGCAGGCTCGAGGGGCTAGATGGCCTACTCCTGCTCCTATTTCTTGTGTTCTTATGTTGACCCCAGCGACTGCGAAGGAACAGCGATATATTTCCAAGTCAGGATGGTGAGTGGCTTGAAGGGGAACTTGCAGGTGGTGGTGGGGAACACAGCCACGTCCATCTATACACGGGCCCCGCATATAGACCCACAGAGTCTCTGTGTAGACATTGCCGAGACATTTTAGTTCGCTACCCTGGATATAACGATGCACGATGTGGAGATTTCGGCGTTGGACTGGGGTAAACACAGTCAGAAGTCCCACAACACCAGGTTAAAGCCCAACAGGTTTGTTTTTGGTAGCAAACGCCACTAGCTTTCGGAGCGCTGTTCCTTCGTCAGGGGAGTTCTGATCACAAACAGGGTATATAAAGACACACGCTCAATTTACAGATTGGAATGCGAGTCTTCACAGCTACTCAAGTCTTCAGGGTGCAGACAATGTCAGCGGAGAGAGGGTTAAGCCCAGGTTAAGGGGATGTGTATTGTCTCCAGACAGGACAGTTAGTGAGGTGTAGCAAGCCCAGGCAATTTTATCTTTTAAAGAGCATTTAGACGGTTACATGGGTACGATGGGTATAGAGGGATATGGGGCAAATGGGAGTCAACGGGAAGGGGTTTGGGGATTGGGATTGTGTACGGTGGGAGTGAACGGGAAGGGGTTTGGGGATTGGGATTGTGTACGGTGGGAGTGAACGGGAAGGGGTTTGGGGATTGGGATTGTGTACAGTGGGAGTGAACGGGAAGGGGTTTGGGGATTGGGATTGTGTACAGTGGGAGTGAACGGGAAGGGGTTTGGGGATTGGGATTGTGTACGGTGGGAGTGAACGGGAAGGGGTTTGGGGATTGGGATTGTGTACAGTGGGAGTGAACGGGAAGGGGTTTGGGGATTGGGATTGTGTAGAGTGGGAGTGAACGGGAAGGGGATTGGGATTGTGTACAGTGGGAGTGAACGGGAAGGGGATTGGGATTGTGTACAGTGGGAGTGAACGGGAAGGGGTTTGGGGATTGGGATTGTGTACAGTGGGAGTGAACGGGAAGGGGTTTGGGGATTGGGATTGTGTACAGTGGGAGTGAACGGGAAGGGGTTTGGGGATTGGGATTGTGTAGAGTGGGAGTGAACGGGAAGGGGTTTGGGGATTGGGATTGTGTAGAGTGGGAGTGAACGGGAAGGGGTTTGGGGATTGGGATTGTGTACAGTGGGAGTGAACGGGAAGGGGTTTGGGGATTGGGATTGTGTACGGTGGGAGTGAACGGGAAGGGGTTTGGGGATTGGGATTGTGTACGGTGGGAGTGAACGGGAAGGGGTTTGGGGATTGGGATTGTGTACAGTGGGAGTGAACGGGAAGGGGTTTGGGGATTGGGATTGTGTACAGTGGGAGTGAACGGGAAGGGGTTTGGGATTGGGATTGTGTGCAGTGGGAGTGAACGGGAAGGGGATTGGGATTGTGTACAGTGGGAGTGAACGGGAAGGGGTTTGGGATTGGGATTGTGTACAGTGGGAGTGAACGGGAAGGGGTTTGGGGAGTGGGATTGTGTACAGTGGGAGTGAACGGGAAGGGGATTGGGATTGTGTACAGTGGGAGTGAACGGGAAGGGGATTGGGATTGTGTACAGTGGGAGTGAACGGGAAGGGGTTTGGGATTGGGATTGTGTACAGTGAGAGTGAACGGGAAGGGGTTTGGGATTGGGATTGTGTACAGTGGGAGTGAACAGGAAGGGGTTTGGGATTGGGATTGTGTACAGTGGGAGTGAATGGGAAGGGGTTTGGGGATTGGGATTGTGTACAGTGGGAGTGAACGGGAAGGGGATTGGGATTGTGTACAGTGGGAGTGAACGGGAAGGGGATTGGGATTGTGTAGAGTGGGAGTGAACGGGAAGGGGTTTGGGATTGGGATTGTGTACAGTGGGAGTGAATGGGAAGGGGATTGGGATTGAGGACAGTGGGAGTGAACGGGAAGAGGTTTGGGGATTGGGATTGTGTACAGTGGGAGTGAACGGGAAGAGGTTTGGGGATTGGGATTGTGTACAGTGGGAGTGAATGGGAAGGGGATTGGGATTGTGTACAGTGGGAGTGAACGGGAAGGGGATTGGGATTGTGTACGGTGGGAGTGAACGGGAAGGGGATTGGGATTGTGTACAGTGGGAGTGAACGGGAAGGGGTTTGGGGATTGGGATTGCGTACCGTGGGAGTGAACGGGAAGGGGATTGGGATTGTGTACAGTGGGAGTGAACGGGAAGGGGTTTGGGGATTGGGATTGTGTACAGTGGGAGTGAACGGGAAGGGGTTTGGGGATTGGGATTGTGTACAGTGGGAGTGAACGGGAAGGGGTTTGGGGATTGTGTACAGTGGGAGTGAACGGGAAGGGGTTTGGGGATTGGGATTGTGTACAGTGGGAGTGAACAGGAAGGGGTTTGGGGATTGGGATTGTGTACAGTGGGAGTGAACGGGAAGGGGTTTGGGGATTGTGTACAGTGGGAGTGAACGGGAAGGGGTTTGGGGACTGGGATCGTGTCCAGTGGGATTGGGAATGTGGTGTATTGCTTCTTAGGAGCCGGGTGTGAGATTCCCACTACTGTGGGCGAGACAATTTGGTGTGAAGTTCGTTTTCAGAGGCCGCAGTTATGCCACTCACTCCACGTATCCACTAGCCCTGGAATTCTGCCCATCTCTCTCTCTCTTGGCTGCAAGCCACTTCAACAGCTGCTGATCCATAGTGTGCGTGCGAGCGAGCGAGCAAACTCATTCTGTGCCTATCTCAGTGTTAGTGGAGCTCCTTACGTCCAGCACCCCGCTCCCTGCTACAGTCCATCTGCAAACACATTCTGCTCCCAGACTGACTCACCCCCCCCCCCCCCCCCCCCTCCCTAACCCAGGGGTCATTGAAGCAGGATTAGAACATAGAAAAACTACAGCACAAACAGGCCCTTCGGCCCACAGGTTACACCGATCCTATCCCTACCTACCAGGCCTATCTATAACCCCCAATCCCATTAAATCCCATATACTCATCCAGAAGTCTCTCTTAATAGACCCCAGCGAGTTCGCCTCTACCACCACCGACGGCAGCCGATTCCACTCACTCACCACCCTCTGAGTGAAAAACTTACCCCTGACATCTCCTCTGTACCTGCTCCCCAGCACCTTAAACCCTGTGTCCTCTCGTTTCAGCCCTGGGAAATAGCCTCCGAGAATCCACCCTATCTATACCTCTCAACATCTTATAAACCTCTATCAGGTCGCCCTCTCAACCTTCGTCTCTCCAGGGAGAAGAGTCCCAGCCCCCTCGACCTATCCTCATAAGGCATGCCTCCCAATCCAGGCAACATCCTTGTAAATCTCCTCTGCACCCTCTCAATAGCTTCCACATCCTTCCTGTAGTGAGGCGACCAGAACTGTGCACAGTACTCCAAGTGGGGCCTGACAAGGGTCTTATAAAGTTGCAGCATTACCTCCCGACTCCTAAACTCAATCCCTCGATTAATGAAACCTCCCGACTCCTAAACTCAATCCCTCGATTAATGAAACCTCCCGACTCCTAAACTCAATCCCTCGATTAATGAAACCTCCCGACTCCTAAACTCAATCCCTCGATTAATGAAACCTCCCGACTCCTAAACTCAATCCCTCGATTAATGAAACCTCCCGACTCCTAAACTCAATCCCTCGATTAATGAAACCTCCCGACTCCTAAACTCAATCCCTCGATTAACGAAACCTCCCGACTCCTAAACTCAATCCCTCGATTAACGAAACCTCCCGACTCCTAAACTCAATCCCTCGATCAATGAAACCTCCCGACTCCTAAACTCAATCCCTCGATTAACGAAACCTCCCGACTCCTAAACTCAATCCCTCGATTAACGAAACCTCCCGACTCCTAAACTCAATCCCTCGATTAATGAAACCTCCCGACTCCTAAACTCAGTCCCTCGATTAATGAAACCTCCCGACTCCTAAACTCAATCCCTCGATTAATGAAACCTCCCGACTCCTAAACTCAATCCCTCGATTAATGAAACCTCCCGACTCCTCAACTCAATCCCTCGATCAATGAAGGCCAGTACACCATACGCCTTCTCGACCACATCCTCCACCTGCGAGGCCGATTTAAGAGTCCTGTGGACCTGGACGCCCAGATCCTTCTGCTCTTCAACCCAGCTAAGACTCCTACTCTTGATATTGTACTCCTGCATCCCGTTGGTCCTGCCAAAATGGACCACTACACATTTATCCGCGTTGAAGTCCATCTGCCGCTTCTCCGCCCAGTCCTGAATCCTATCTATGTCATTTGGAATGGGAATATTCTCTGTTCTCTTTTGCTAACTTGTTATCTCCCTCGTTTTTGCAGCTTTATGGACACTACACAGAACAGGAGGATGTTACAAGGAAGGAATCGAACCGCCTCCATCACGATGCCCACTCACCCAAGACACCCTCCCTGCCCTCTGCCCAACACCCTCGGAAGAAGGCAGACGGGGCCAGATGCCAAGGTACTGGCTCTACCTGCGCAGAGTTGCACCGGTGACCCGAGACAGTCCCGAACGTGGGGGTGGGCACCTCGAGATTGTCCATTGGGATTGTGGACAGTGGGAGTGAACGGGAAGGGGTTTGGGATTGTGTACAGTGGGAGTGAACGGGAAAGGATTTGGGAATGTGTACAGTGGGAGTGAACGGGAAGGGGTTTGGGGATTGGGATTGTGTACAGTGGGAGTGAACGGGAAGGGGATTGGGATTGTGTACAGTGGGAGTGAACGGGAAGGGGTTTGGGGATTGGGATTGTGTACAGTGGGAGTGAACGGGAAGGGGTTTGGGGATTGGGATTGTGTACAGTGGGAGTGAACGGGAAGGGGTTTGGGGATTGGGATTGTGTACAGTGGGAGTGAACGGGAAGGGGTTTGGGGATTGGGATTGTGTACAGTGGGAGTGAACGGGAAGGGGATTGGGTCTATTGGGATTGTGTACAGTGGGAGTGAACGGGAAGGGGATTGGGAATGTGTACAGTGGGAGTGAACGGGAAGGGGATTGGGTCTATTGGGATTGTGTACAGTGGGAGTGAACGGGAAGGGGATTGGGATTGTGTACAGTGGGAGTGAACGGGAAGGGGTTTGGGGATTGGGATTGTGTACAGTGGGAGTGAACGGGAAGGGGTTTGGGGATTGGGATTGTGTACAGTGGGAGTGAACGGGAAGGGGATTGGGATTGTGTACAGTGGGAGTGAACGGGAAGGGGATTGGGATTGTGTACAGTGGGAGTGAACGGGAAGGGGTTTGGGATTGGGATTGTGTACAGTGGGAGTGAATGGGAAGGGGTTTGGGATTGGGATTGTGTACAGTGGGAGTGAATGGGAAGGGGTTTGGGGATTGGGATTGTGTACAGTGGGAGTGAACGGGAAGGGGATTGGGTCTATTGGGATTGTGTACAGTGGGAGTGAACGGGAAGGGGTTTGGGATTGGGATTGTGTACAGTGGGACTGAACGGGAAGGGATTTGGGATTGTGTACAGTGGGAGTGAACGGGAAGGGGTTTGGGATTGGGATTGTGTATAGTGGGAGTGAACGGGAAGGGGTTTGGGGATTGGGATTGTGTACAGTGGGAGTGAACGGGAAGGGGTTTGGGATTGGGATTGTGTACAGTGGGAGTGAACGGGAAGGGGTTTGGGATTGGGATTGTGTACAGTGGGAGTGAACAGGAAGGGGTTTGGGGATTGGGATTGTGTACAGTGGGAGTGAACGGGAAGGGGTTTGGGATTGGGATTGTGTACAGTGGGAGTGAACGGGAAGGGGTTTGGGATTGGGATTGTGTACAGTGGGAGTGAATGGGAAGGGGTTTGGGGATTGGGATTGTGTACAGTGGGAGTGAACGGGAAGGGGATTGGGATTGGGATTGTGTACAGTGGGAGTGAACGGGAAGGGGACTGGGGATTGTGTACAGTGGGAGTGAACGGGAAGGGGTTTGGGATTGGGATTGTGTACAGTGGGAGTGAACGGGAAGGGGTTTGGGTCCATTGGGATTGTGTACAGTGGGAGTGAACGGGAAGGGGATTGGGATTGGGATTGTGTACAGTGGGAGTGAACGGGAAGGGGATTGGGATTGGGATTGTGTACAGTGGGAGTGAACGGGAAGGGGATTGGGATTGTGTACAGTGGGAGTGAACGGGAGGAGAAGAGATGGAAGGACGGGGCTAGGGAGGCACAGACGGGTGGAGAGTGAGGGAGGAATGGGGCAAGTTGGGAAGTGAGGGAGGGGGTGAGGAAGATATGGACAGGGCCATGGGACGGAGGGGCAGGGAAGAGGAAGTGAGTTACGGGGGGGCGGGGGGTGAGGGAGGAAGGGACGGGGAGAGAGTGACGGGGGCAAGGGAGAGAGGATCGGAGGGGGGCTGAGGGCGAGGGAGACAGAAGGAGAGTGAGTGATGAGGGGGAGAGGGAGGGGAGGGATTGCTGGGGGGGGTGGAACTGGAGGCGTGGGGGAGAGGGGATTGCACGAGGGGGAGGCAAAGAGATCGAGCAGGTCTGAAGCGATGGGGGTGGGGTGAGGGGGTAAACAGTTGGAGGGGAGAGTGAGAAACAGGGGAGGAGGATGAGGAGAGGGTGAGGAGGTAGGAGGCGGAGCGGGGATAAAGAGGGAGGTTTGCCTGGGAGAGGGAGAATGCTCAGAGCCGTTCCCCCTTGGCCCTGTTTTGAGGCCTGAGGCCTAGGCCTGAAGCCTGTCAGCTAGGCCCATTGTGATGAAGGCAGCCCCCCCCCCCCACCAGCACAAGGGGCAAGCCGAGTGAGGGAGGGAGGGGAGGGGGAGCACCAGAAGGTGGAGGGTCCAGCTCCTGCTGGCCAAAGCTTTCTGATGTTGGGCCGGGGAAAATGGCCACGACCCCTGCATCCAGCGAGCAGACGGAAACGAGAGAAGGTGTTAGAGTTTCCCGTGTTCACACACCGGTATCACCGGGACAGATACATATCTCCATATCGTACCCCGTGCTGTACCTGTCCTGGGAGTGTTTGATGGGGGGGACAGTGTAGAGGGAGCTTTACTCTGTATCTAACCCCGTGCTGTACCTGTCCTGGGAGTGTTTGATGGGGGGACAGTGTAGAGGGAGCTTTATTCTGTATCTAACCCCGTGCTGTACCTGTCCTGGGAGTGTTTGATGGGGGGAACAGTGTAGAGGGAGCTTTACTCTGTATCTAACCCCGTGCTGTCCCTGTCCTGGGAGTGTTTGATGGGGGGACAGTGTAGAGGGAGCTTTACTCTGTATCTAACCCCGTGCTGTACCTGTCCTGGGAGTGTTTGATGGGGGGGACAGTGTAGAGGGAGCTTTACTCTGTATCTAACCCCGTGCTGTACCTGTCCTGGGAGTGTTTGATGGGGGGACAGTGTAGAGGGAGCTTTACTCTGTATCTAACCCCGTGCTGTACCTGTCCTGGGAGTGTTTGATGGGGGGACAGTGTAGAGGGAGCTTTACTCTGTATCTAACCCCGTGCTGTCCCTGTCCTGGGAGTGTTTGATGGGGGGACAGTGTAGAGGGAGCTTTACTCTGTATCTAACCCCGTGCTGTCCCTGTCCTGGGAGTGTTTGATGGGGGGACAGTGTAGAGGGAGCTTTACTCTGTATCTAACCCCGTGCTGTACCTGTCCTGGGAGTGTTTGATGGGGGGACAGTGTAGAGGGAGCTTTACTCTGTATCTAACCCCGTGCTGTACCTGTCCTGGGAGTGTTTGATGGGGGACAGTGTAGAGGGAGCTTTACTCTGTATCTAACCCCGTGCTGTACCTGTCCTGGGAGTGTTTGATGCGGGGACACTGTAGAGGGAGCTTTACTCTGTATCTAACCCCGTGCTGTACCTGTCCTGGGAGTGTTTGATGGGGGGGACAGTGTAGAGGGAGCTTTACTCTGTATCTAACCCCGTGCTGTACCTGTCCTGGGAGTGTTTGATGCGGGGACACTGTAGAGGGAGCTTTACTCTGTATCTAACCCCGTGCTGTACCTGTCCTGGGAGTGTTTGATGGGGGGACAGTGTAGAGGGAGCTTTACTCTGTATCTAACCCCGTGCTGTACCTGTCCTGGGAGTGTTTGATGGGGGGGACAGTGTAGAGGGAGCTTTACTCTGTATCTAACCCCGTGCTGTACCTGTCCTGGGAGTGTTTGATGGGGGGACAGTGTAGAGGGAGCTTTACTCTGTATCTAACCCCGTGCTGTCCCTGTCCTGGGAGTGTTTGATGGGGGACAGTGTAGAGGGAGCTTTACTCTGTATCTAACCCCGTGCTGTCCCTGTCCTGGGAGTGTTTGATGGGGGGGACAGTGTAGAGGGAGCTTTACTCTGTATCTAACCCCGTGCTGTACCTGTCCTGGGAGTGTTTGATGGGGGGACAGTGTAGAGGGAGCTTTACTCTGTATCTAACCCTGTGCTGTACCTGTCCTGGGAGTGTTTGATGGGGGGACAGTGTAGAGGGAGCTTTACTCTGTATCTAACCCCGTGCTGTACCTGTCCTGGGAGTGTTTGATGGGGGACAGTGTAGAGGGAGCTTTACTCTGTATCTAACCCCGTGCTGTCCCTGTCCTGGGAGTGTTTGATGGGGGGACAGTGTAGAGGGAGCTTTACTCTGTATCTAACCCCGTGCTGTCCCTGTCCTGGGAGTGTTTGATGGGGGGACAGTGTAGAGGGAGCTTTACTCTGTATCTAACCCCGTGCTGTACCTGTCCTGGGAGTGTTTGATGGGGGGACAGTGTAGAGGGAGCTTTACTCTGTATCTAACCCCGTGCTGTACCTGTCCTGGGAGTGTTTGATGGGGACAGTGTAGAGGGAGCTTTACTCTGTATCTAACCCCGTGCTGTACCTGTCCTGGGAGTGTTTGATGGGGGGACAGTGTAGAGGGAGCTTTACTCTGTATCTAACCCCGTGCTGTCCCTGTCCTGGGAGTGTTTGATGGGGGGGGACAGTGTAGAGGGAGCTTTACTCTGTATCTAACCCCGTGCTGTACCTGTCCTGGGAGTGTTTGATGGGGGGGACAGTGTAGAGGGAGCTTTACTCTGTATCTAACCCCGTGCTGTACCTGTCCTGGGAGTGTTTGATGGGGACAGTGTAGAGGGAGCTTTACTCTGTATCTAACCCCGTGCTGTACCTGTCCTGCCATCTCTGCAGGTCTGAAGAAATGGTGGAACAAGCGCAAATTGAATGTTATGGGAGAAGACTGGCTGTTCCTCGTCCTCCTGGGTGTTATGATGGCCTTAGTGAGTTGGGCAATGGATTATGTGAGCAGCAGAGGACTGGAGGGTGAGTGTGTTCTGATTTTGATTTATTTGATTTATTAATATTTGATTTGATTTATTATTGTCACTGGGATACAGTGAAAAGTATTGTTTCTTGCGCGCTGTACAGACAAAGCATACCGTTCATAGAGAAGGAAAGGAGAGGGTGCAGAATGTAGTGTTACAGTCACAGCGAGGGTGTAGAGAAAGATCAGCTTAATGCGAGGTGGGTCCATTCAAAAGTCTGACAGCAGCAGGGAAGAAGCTGTTCTTGAGTCGGTCGGTACGGGACCTCAGACTTTTGTATCTTTTTCCCCCGACGGAAGAAGGTGGAAGAGAGAATGTCCGGGGTGTGTGTGTGTGTGGGAGGGGGGGGTCCTTAATTATCCCGGCTGCTTTTCCCCCCCCCCGAGGCAGCGGGAAGTGTAGACGGAGTCAATGGATGGGAGGCTGGTTTGTGTGATGGGATTGGGGGCTACATTCACCACCCTTTTGTAGTTCCTTGCGGTCTTGGGCAGAGCAGGATCCCAGACCGAGCTGTGATCCAACCCAGAGAGAATGCTTTCTATGGGGGCATCTGTAAAAGTTGGTGAGAGTCTGTAGCGGACATGCCCAATTTCCTTAGTCTTCTGAGAAGGTAGAGGTGTTGGTGGGGCTTCCTGAACTATAGTGTCAGCGTGGGGGGGGTGCGGGGGATCCAGGACAGGTTGTCGGTGATCTGGACACCTTGAAGCTCTCTCCACCCTTTCTCCTTGTTCCCCGTTGATGGAGACGGTGGGGGGGGCAGGTTCCCCTTTACGCTTCCTGAAGCCGAGGACAATCTCCTTTGTTTTGTTGAGGTTGAGGGAGAGATTATTGTCGCCTTGCCAGTTCCTGGTGTGGGAGGGGAGCATTGCCGTGATGGGGTGCAGACAGAGAGTTATTGGGTGTACGACAGTGAGGGGCTGTGGGGGAGACTGGAGGGGGAGCCAAGGAAGACAAGAGGGAGTTGGAGAGATAGATGGAGGACCACGGGGAAATGACAGCTCAGAAACAGGCCTTTCGGCCCGTCTTGTCTGTGTCCAACCATTTTTCTGCCTAGTCCCACTGACCCTGCACTTGGACCATATCCCTCCACACCCCTCTCATCCATCAACCCGTCCGAGTTTTTCTTAAAAGTGAAATCCAGTAGCTCATTCCACACTCCCACCACTCTCTGTGTGAAGAACTCCCCCTAATATTCCCGTTAAACTTTTCTCCTTAACCCATGCCCTCTGTTTTTTTTTCTCCCCCCTAGCCCCAGTGGAAAAAGCCTGCTTGCATTCACTCTATCTTTACCAATCTCAACTTATGCACCTCTATCAAATCTCCCCTCATTCTCCAGGGAATAAAGTCCTAACCTATTCAATCTCTCTCTCTGTAACTCAGCTTCTCAAGTCCCGGCAACATCCTTGTGAACCTTCTCTGCACTCTTTCAACCTCATTAATATCCTTCCTGTAACGAGGTGACCAAAACTGTCCACAATGCTCTAAATTCAGCCTCACCAATGCCTTATACAACCTCACCGTAACACTCCAACTTTTATACTCGATACTCCAATTTATAAAGGCCAATGTACCAAAAGCTCGATGGAGATAGAGAGAGAGAGAGAGAGAGAGAGAGAGAGGTGACCAGAGAGGGAGAGGGAGGGTGGGAAGGAGATGGGATTGGGCAGGGAGGGCGATGAGGTAGACTGGGGCAGCAGACAGAGGGGGAGAGGGAGCTGGGAGAATTGAGTGAGTGAGCGCGAGGCTGGGGGATATGGATCTCAGCACTGGCCGCGTCCACAGCGCCAGGGACCTGGGCCCGAGTCACTGTGCGGAGTCCGCACATTCTCCCCGTGTCTGCGTGGGTTTCCTCCGGGTGCTCCGGTTTCCTCCCACAGTCTGAAAGACGTGCTGGTTGGGGTGCGTTGGGCCGTGCTAAATTCTCCCTCAGTGTAACCCGAACAGGAGTGTGGGAACCAGGGATTTTCACAGTAACTTCATCGCAGTGTTAATGTAAGCCGACTCATGATATGAATAAATAAACTTCAAATTTATTGTCCCTCTTTGTCTCTCTCAACCCTCTATCCCCCCCCTCTCTCTCTCTCTCCCCCTCTCTATCTCCCCCTCCCTCTCCCGCTCTCTCTCCCTCTCTGTCTCTCTCACTCTGTCTGTCTCTCCCGTCTCTCCCTCCCTCCCTGTCACTCATTATCTCTCCTTCTCTCTCTCTCTCCCTCTCCCTTCTCCCTCCCCCCTACCCATCTCGCCCTTTCTCTCTCTTCATATGTCTCTCTCCTTCTCTCTCCCTGCCTCTCTCTCTCTCTCTCTCTCCCACCCGTCTCCGTCTCTCTCTCTCCGTCTCTCTCTCTCCGTCTCTCTCTCTCCGTCTCTCTCTCTCCGTCTCTCTCTCTCCGTCTCTCTCTCTCCGTCTCTCTCTCTCCGTCTCTCTCTCTCCGTCTCTCTCTCTCCGTCTCTCTCTCTCCGTCTCTCTCTCTCCGTCTCTCTCTCTCTCTCTCTCTCTGTCTCTCTCTCTCTGTCTCTCTCTCTCTCTCTTTGTGCAGCGTACAAGTGGATGTACCAGGCTCTGAGTCACAGACTGTATCTCCAGTACCTGATTTGGATTGTATACCCGCTGGCTCTCATTCTCTTTGCTGCGGGCCTCTGTCAGGTGCTGTCTCCACAGGCAGTCGGTGAGTCAAAACCCAAAGTGACAACAGAGATAGACCAGTTTAGACCCACACTCGGAGCACCGTGCACAGTTCCTGTCTCCCTATCCCCTCGGTTAGACCCACACTCGGAGCACCGTGCACAGTTCCCGTCTCCCTATCCCCCTCGGTTAGACCCACACTCGGAGCACCGTGCACAGTTCCCGTCTCCCTATCCCCCTCGGTCAGACCCACACTCGGAGCACCGTGCACAGTTCCCGTCTCCCTATCCCCCTCGGTTAGACCCACACTCGGAGCACCGTGCACAGTTCCCGTCTCCCTATCCCCTCGGTTAGACCCACACTCGGAGCACCGTGCACAGTTCCCGTCTCCCTATCCCCCTCGGTTAGACCCACACTCGGAGCACCGTGCACAGTTCCCGTCTCCCTATCCCCCTCGGTCAGACCCACACTCGGAGCACCGTGCACAGTTCCCGTCTCCCTATCCCCCTCGGTTAGACCCACACTCGGAGCACCGTGCACAGTTCCCGTCTCCCTATCCCCCTCGGTTAGACCCACACTCGGAGCACCGTGCACAGTTCCCGTCTCCCTATCCCCTCGGTTAGACCCACACTCGGAGCACCGTGCACAGTTCCCGTCTCCCTATCCCCCTCGGTTAGACCCACACTCGGAGCACCATGCACAGTTCCCGTATCACTATCCCCTCGGTTAGACCCGGAGCACAGTTCCCGTCTCCCTATCCCCCTCAGTTAGACCCACACTGGGAGCACCGTGCACAGTTCCCGTCTCCCTATCCCCTCGGTCAGACCCACACTGGGAGCACCGTGCACAGTTCCCGTCTCCCTATCCCCCTCGGTCAGACCCACACTCGGAGCACCGTGCACAGTTCCCCATCTCCCTATCCCCCTCGGTTAGACCCACACTGGGAGCATCGTGCACAGTTCCCGTCTCCCTATCCCCTCGGTCAGACCCACACTCGGAGCACCGTGCACAGTTCCCCGTCTCCCTATCCCCCTCGGTTAGACCCACACTCGGAACACCGTGCACAGTTCCAGTCTCCCTATCCCCCTCGGTCAGACCCACACTCGGTGCACAGTTCCCGTCTCCCTATCCCCCTCGGTTAGACCCACACTCGGAGCGCCGTGCACAGTTCCCGTCTCCCTATCCCCTCGGTTAGACCCACACTCGGAGCACCGTGCACAGTTCCCCGTCTCCCTATCCCCCTCGGTTAGACCCATACTCGGAGCACCGTGCACAGTTCCCGTCTCCCTATCCCCCTCGGTTAGACCCACACTCGGAGCACCGTGCACAGTTCCTGTCTCCCTATCCCCTCGGTTAGACCCACACTCGGAGCACCGTGCACAGTTCCCGTCTCCCTATCCCCC
The DNA here is from genome assembly GCF_965287045.1 of Carcharhinus amblyrhynchos. Classification (NCBI taxonomy): domain Eukaryota; kingdom Metazoa; phylum Chordata; class Chondrichthyes; order Carcharhiniformes; family Carcharhinidae; genus Carcharhinus; species Carcharhinus amblyrhynchos. The sequence continues at coordinate 24,847 of NW_027650927.1, forward strand.
TCGGTTAGACCCACGCTCGGAGCGCCGTGCTCAGTCCCCGTCTCTGTACCCCCGCTGATGGAGGGGCAGGGTGTAAAATCTGTCTGTTGAGGGGACAGACTAACTGGCATTCTGCTCCCACAGGTTCTGGCATTCCGGAGTTAAAAACTATCATCCGAGGGGCCATCCTGCATGAATACTTAACCTTCCGAACGTTTGTTGCGAAGGTTCTCGGTCTTACTGCGGTCCTGAGTAGTGGCCTTCCTGTTGGAAAAGAGGTACCGTATTTTAGCGGTCAGTGTGTTCGGGAGGGGCTGGGGTGGGTGGGCGAATTTAGCCCCGGGTTCCTGCTCCCGATCCCTGTCCACTGACCCCCCCCCCCTGGGTTAGGGAGGGGGTGGTGAGTCAGCCCCGGGTTCCTGCTCCCGATCCCTGTCCACTGACCCCCCGCCCTGGGTTAGGGAGGGGGGGGTAGGTGGTGAGTCAGCCCCGGGTTCCTGCTCCCGATCCCTGTCCACTGACCCCCCCGCCCCCCCGGGTTAGGGAGGAAGCCTTCCACAGTTGAATATCTGGATTGAGTGGGATCACTGGGGTGGTGACACGCTGCCTGTTTTAACTCTCAGGGTCCGTTCGTCCACATTGCCAGTATCTGCGCGGCCCTGCTGAATAAGTTCCTCTCCTTCATCACCGGGAGTGTGGAGGTAAGTGACTGCACCCCCCCACCCCACCCCACCCCACCCCACCGCACCCCTACCCCACCCCAGTCAGGAGCAAGTGAGGGAGAGAGGGTGGGGGGGGGGGGGGGGGGGTGGAGAGAACGCAGCAGGGGAGCGGGGGATCGAGGGACACGGGGAGCGGGGGATCGAGGGACACGGGGAGCGGGGGATCGAGGGACACGGGGAGCGGGGGATCGAGGGACACGGGGAGCGGGGGATGGAGGGACACGGGGAGCGGGGGATGGAGGGACACGGGGAGCGGGGGATCGAGGGACACGGGGAGCGGGGGATCGAGGGACACGGGGAGCGGGGGATGGAGGGACACGGGGAGCGGGGGATGGAGGGACACGGGGAGCGGGGGAGGGAGGGACACGGAGATCGAGGGACACGGGGAGCGGGGGAGGGAGGGACACGGAGATCGAGGGACACGGGGAGCGGGGGAGGGAGGGACACGGGGAGCGGGGGAGCGAGGGACACGGGGAGCGGGGGAGCGAGGGACACGGGGAGCGGGGGATCGAGGGACACGGGGATGGAGGGACACGGGGAGCGGGGGATGGAGGGACACGGGGATGGAGGGACACGGGGATGGAGGGACACGGGGATCGAGGGACACGGGGATCGAGGGACACGGGGAGCGGGGGATGGAGGGACACGGGGATCGAGGGACACGGGGAGCGGGGGATGGAGGGACACGGGGAACGGGGGATCGAGGGACACGGGGAGAAGGAGTGGGGAGTGAGGGAGGAGACAGCGAGTGAGGGTGTGATTCCGAGGGTGTTCTCTCTCTCTCTGTGTGTGTGTGCGCCTGACTAACCTGTTGCCGAATGCGGCTGTTTGATTAACTGCATGATGTCGCTTTCTCTCTGTCCTGAGAATCACTCCCTCCAGAACACTCACCCCTCCCCTCTCGCCCTCTCCCCCCAGAAAATCAGCACCCATGAACAGGAAACACGCAGGACTACGGTGGCGCTGGTTCCAGCTTGTGCAGTCGGAGTGGCTTGCAGCTTTGCAGCTCCGCTTGGAGGCAAGTGGCAGATCGCAAACAGGGGCTGGGGGGCGGATTGGAGACAAGAGGAGATTGGCTTAGCATCTAACCCCGTGCTGTACCTGTCCTGGGAGTGTTTGATGGGGGGACAGTGTAGAGGGAGCTTTACTCTGTATCTAACCCCGTGCTGTACCTGTCCTGGGAGTGTTTGATGGGGGACAGTGTAGAGGGAGCTTTACTCTGTATCTAACCCCGTGCTGTACCTGTCCTGGGAGTGTTTGATGGGGACAGTGTAGAGGGAGCTTTACTCTGTATCTAACCCCGTGCTGTACCTGTCCTGGGAGTGTTTGATGGGGGGACAGTGTAGAGGGAGCTTTACTCTGTATCTAACCCCGTGCTGTACCTGTCCTGGGAGTGTTTGATGGGGGACAGTGTAGAGGGAGCTTTACTCTGTATCTAACCCCGTGCTGTACCTGTCCTGGGAGTGTTTGATAGGGGGACAGTGTAGAGGGAGTTTTACTCTGTATCTAACCCCGTGCTGTCCCTGTCCTGAGAGTGTTTGATGGGGGGACAGTGTAGAGGGAGCTTTACTCTGTATCTAACCCCGTGCTGTACCTGTCCTGGGAGTGTTTGATGGGGGGGACAGTGTAGAGGGAGCTTTACTCTGTATCTAACCCCGTGCTGTACCTGTCCTGGGAGTGTTTGATGGGGGGGACAGTGTAGAGGGAGCTTTACTCTGTATCTAACCCCGTGCTGTACCTGTCCTGGGAGTGTTTGATGGGGGACAGTGTAGAGGGAGCTTTACTCTGTATCTAACCCCGTGCTGTACCTGTCCTGGGAGTGTTTGATTGGGGGGACAGTGTAGAGGGAGCTTTACTCTGTATCTAACCCCGTGCTGTACCTGTCCTGGCAGTGTTTGATGGGGGGACAGTGTAGTGGGAGCTTTACTCTGTATCTAACCCCGTGCTTTCCCTGTCCTGGGAGTGTTTGATGGGGACAGTGTAGAGGGAGCTTTACTCTGTATCTAACCCCGTGCTGTACCTGTCCTGGGAGTGTTTGATGGGGGACAGTGTAGAGGGATCTTTACTCTGTATCTAACCCCGTGCTGTACCTGTCCTGGGAGTGTTTGATGGGGGACAGTGTAGAGGGAGCTTTACTCTGTATCTAACCCCGTGCTGTCCCTGTCCTGGGAGTGTTTGATGGGGGGGACAGTGTAGAGGGAGCTTTACTCTGTATCTAACCCCGTGCTGTACCTGTCCTGGGAGTGTTTGATGGGGGACAGTGTAGAGGGAGCTTTACTCTGTATCTAACCCCGTGCTGTCCCTGTCCTGGGAGTGTTTGATGGGGGGGACAGTGTAGAGGGAGCTTTACTCTGTATCTAACCCGTGCTGTACCTGTCCTGGGAGTGTTTGATAGGGGGACAGTGTAGAGGGAGTTTTACTCTGTATCTAACCCCGTGCTGTACCTGTCCTGAGTGTTTGATGGGGGGACAGTGTAGAGGAGCTTTACTCTGTATCTAACCCCGTCTGTCCTGGGAGTGTTTGATTGGGGACAGTGTAGAGGGAGCTTTATCTGTATCTAGTTTGATGGGGGGGACAGTGTAGAGGGAGCCTTTACTCCTGTATCTAACCCCGTGCTGTAACCCTGTCCTGGGAGTGTTTGCTAACCCCGTGCTGTACCTGTCCTGGGAGTGTTTGATGGGGGGACAGTGTAGAGGGAGCTTTACTCTGTATCTAACCCCGTGCTGTACCTGTCCTCTCTGTCGGTTTTGGTCTCTTCTCTCTCTCGGTTTCAGTGTCTCTCTCTCTCTCTCTCTCGGTTTCGTTGTCTCTCTCCCTGTCTCAGTTTCGGTCTCTCTCTCTCTCGGTGTGAGTCTCTCTCGCTCGCTCTTTCTCTCTCTCTCCCGGTTTTAGTTTCTCTCTGTCTCTCAATCTCTCTGTCTCTGTCCCTCTCTGTCTCTGTGTGTCTCTCTCTCTCTCTGTCTCTCTCTGTCTGTCTGTCTGTCTCTGTCTCTCTCTCTCTCTGTCTCTCTCTGTCTGTCTGTCTGTCTCTGTCTCTCTCTCTCTCTGTCTCTCTCTGTCTGTCTGTCAGTCTCTGTCTCTCTCTCTCTGTCTCTCTCTCTCTGTCTCTCTCTCTCTGTCTCTCTCTCTCTGTCTCTCTCTCTCTGTCTCTCTCTCTCTGTCTGTCTGTCTCTGTCTGTCTGTCGCTCTGTCTCTCTCTCACCCTCTGTATCTCTCTCCCTCTCTCTCCCTATCCAGGATCATTACCGATTTTGTGGTGATGTATTGACAGTGGGATGTGCAGTCGGAGTGGGCTGTTGTTTCGGGACTCCGCTCGGAGGCAAGTTTCTTTCTCGAATTCTCTATTTCCTCACACTCCTGTTTCTCATCATCACTTCCTGTCTCAAAATTCGATTCAGTTCTAGGGAGGGTCAGTGCTGAGGGAGCGCCGCACTGTCAGAGGGTCAGTGCTGAGGGAGTGCCGCACTGTCAGAGGGGTCAGTGCTGAGGGAGCGCCGCACTGTCAGAGGGTCAGTGCTGAGGGAGTGCCGCACTGCCAGAGGGTCAGTGCTGAGGGAGTGCCGCACTGTCAGAGGGTCAGTGCTGAGGGAGTGCCGCACTGTCAGAGGGTCAGTGCTGAGGGAGTGCCGCACTGTCAGAGGGTCAGTGCTGAGGGAGCGCCGCACTGTCAGAGGTCAGTGCTGAGGGAGTGCCGCACTGTCAGAGGGTCAGTGCTGAGGGAGTGCCGCACTGCCAGAGGGTCAGTGCTGAGGGAGTGCCGCACTGCCAGAGGGTCAGTGCTGAGGGAGTGCCGCACTGCCAGAGGGTCAGTGCTGAGGGAGTGCCGCACTGCCAGAGGGTCAGTGCTGAGGGAGTGCCGCACTGTCAGAGGGTCAGTGCTGAGGGAGTGCCGCACTGTCAGAGGGTCAGTGCTGAGGGAGTGCCGCACTGTCAGAGGGTCAGTGCTGAGGGAGTGCCGCACTGTCAGAGGGTCAGTGCTGAGGGAGTGCCGCACTGTCAGAGGGTCAGTGCTGAGGGAGTGCCGCACTGTCAGAGGGTCAGTGCTGAGGGAGTGCCGCACTGTCAGAGGGTCAGTGCTGAGGGAGTGCCGCACTGTCAGAGGGTCAGTGCTGAGGGAGTGCCGCACTGTCAGAGGGTCAGTGCTGAGGGAGTGCCGCTCTGTGCAGGCTCTGTGTTGTGGGAACGCAAGACTCTTTCTAACCCCGTGCTGTACCTGTCCTGGGAGTGTTTGATGGGGGGACAGTGTAGAGGGAGCTTTACTCTGTATCTAACCCCGTGCTGTACCTGTCCTGGGAGTGTTTGATGGGGGGACAGTGTAGAGGGAGCTTTATCTGTATCTAACCCCGTGCTGTACCTGTCCTGGGAGTGTTTGATGGGGGACAGTGTAGAGGGAGCTTTACTCTGTATCTAACCCCGTGCTGTCCCTGTCCTGGGAGTGTTTGATGGGGACAGTGTAGAGGAGCTTTACTCTGTATCTAACCCCGTGCTGTCCCTGTCCTGGGAGTGTTTGATGGGGGGGACAGTGTAGAGGGGGATTTACTCTGTATCTAACCCCGTGCTGTCCCTGTCCTGGGAGTGTTTGATGGGGGGACAGTGTAGAGGGAGCTTTACTCTGTATCTAACCCCGTGCTGTCCCTGTCCTGGGAGTGTTTGATGGGGGACAGTGTAGAGGGAGCTTTACTCTGTATCTAACCCCGTGCTGTCCCTGTCCTGGGAGTGTTTGATGGGGGGACAGTGTAGAGGGAGCTTTACTCTGTATCTAACCCCGTGCTGTCCCTGTCCTGGGAGTGTTTGGTGAGGGGAGAGTGTTGAATGTGGTGGGGACATTATTTCTGTGTAATTTGATCTCCCTCCCCCCCCCCTTCCAGGTGTGCTGTTCAGTATCGAGGTTACCTGTTCGTATTTTGCCGTCCGGAATTATTGGAGGGGTTTCCTGGGAGGCACATTCAGTGCCTTTGTTTTCCGAGTTTTATCCGTGTTGGCAAAAGATGATGGTACTAACATCCTGTTCATCGTAAGCGCGAATTTCTCAATGCATACTGTCTCTATCCCCTCCCTATTGCCGTAACCTCCTCCAGTCCTCTCCCCTCCCTATCTCCATAACCTCCTCCAGCCCCTACACCCCTCCCTATCTCTGTAACCTCCTCCCAGTCCCTCTCCCCTCCCTATCTCCATAACCTCCTCCAGCCCCCCTACACCCCCTCCCTATATCTGTAACCTCCTCCAGCCCCTACACCCCCTCCCTATCTCTGTAACCTCCTCCAGCCCCTACACCCCCTCCCTATCTCCATAACCTCCTCCACCCCCCCTACACCCCCCTCCCTATATCTGTAACCTCCTCCAGCCCCTACACCCCCTCCCTATCTCTGTAACCTCCTCCTCCCCCCACACCCCCTCCCTCTCTCTGTAACCTCCTCCAGTCCCCCCTACACCCTCTCTCTATCTCTGTGACCTCCTCCAGCTGCCTACACCCCCTCCCTATCTCTGTAACCTCCTCTAACACTCTCTCTCTGTCCCTCTCTCTGTCTCTTTCTTTCTCTCTCTCTCTCTGTCTCCTGATCTGGCTCTCTCTGTCCCTCTCTGGCTTTCTGTCTGTTTGTCTCCCTCTCTCCCTCCCCCTCTCTCCCTCCCTCTCTCTCCTTCTCTCCCTCTCTCCCTCCCCCTCTCTCTCTCTCTCTCCCTCCCCCTCTCTCTCGGTCTCTCTCTCTCAGACACATTTCTGACACTCTGTTGTGATTCTCGTTCTTTGACCCTGTCTTCTGATCTCTGTGAAGTGTTTGTTGTTGATCTCGTTCCAGATATTGCACAATCTCTACAGTTCACTCGGCGCCCATTCAGCCCATCGAATCTGAGATACACCCACCCACCCGCTCCCCATAACCCCAAGTATTTACCTGACTCATTCCCTGATACCAAGTAGTAGTTTAGCACGGCCAATCCCCCCTAACCTACACATCTTTGGACACTAAGGGGCAATTTAGCATGGCCAATCCACCCTAACCTACACATCTTTGGACACTAAGGGACAATTTAGCATGGCCAATCCACCCTAACCTACACATCTTTGGACACTAAGGGGCAATTTAGCATGGCCAATCCACCCTAACCTACACATCTTTGGACACTAAGGACAATTTAGCACGGGCAATCCACCTAACCTACATCTTTGGACACTAAGGGACAATTTAGCACGGCCAATCCACCCTAACCTACACATCTTTGGACACTAAGGGACAATTTAGCACGGCCAATCCACCCGAACCTACACATCTTTGACACTAAGGACAATTTAGCATGGCCAATCCACCCTAACCTACACATCTTTGGACACTAAGGGACAATTTAGCATGGCCAATCCACCCTAACCTACACATCTTTGGACACTAAGGGACAATTTAGCATGGCCAATCCCCCCTAATCTACACATCTTTGGACACTAAGGGACAATTTAGCATGGCCAATCCACCCTAACCTACACATCTTTGGACACTAAGGGACAATTTAGCATGGCCAATCCACCCTAACCTACACATCTTTGGACACTAAGGACAATTTAGCACGGCCAATCCACCCTAACCTACACATCTTTGGACACTAAGGACAATTTAGCATGGCCCATGTAACTAACCACATTGTTTGGACTGTGGGAGGAAAACCGGAGCACCCGGAGGAAACCCACGCAGACATGGGGAGAACATGCAGACTCCACACAGACAGTGACCCAAGGCTGGGAATCGACCCGGGTCCCTGGCGCTGTGAGACAGCAGTGCTAACCCACTGTGTCACCGTGCCCCCCCCCCCCCCCCCCCCCCCCGGGAATCGAACCCGGGTCCCTGGCGCTGCGAGACAGCAGTGCTAACCCACTGTGTCACCGTGCCCCCCCCCGGGAATCGAACCCGGGTCCCTGGCGCTGTGAGACAGCAGTGTTAACCCACTGTGTCACCGTGCCCCCCCCCCCGGGAATCGAACCCGGGTCCCTGGCTCTATGAGACAGCAGTGCTAACCCACTGTGTCACCGTGCCCCCCGGGAATCGAACCCGGGTCCCTGGCTCTATGAGACAGCAGTGCTAACCCACTGTGTCACCGTGCCCCCCCCCGGGGAATCGAACCCGGGTCCCTGGCTCTATGAGACAGCAGTGCTAACCCACTGTGTCACCGTGCCCCCCCCCCCCGGGAATCGAACCCGGGTCCCTGGCGCTGTGAGACAGCAGCGCTAACCCACTGTGTCACCGTGCCCCCCCCCGGGAATCGAACCCGGGTCCCTGGCGCTGTGAGACAGCAGTGCTAACCCACTGTGTCACCGTGCCCCCCCCCCGGGAATCGAACCCGGGTCCTGGCTCTGTGAGACAGCAGTGCTAACCCACTGTGTCACCGTGCCCCCCCCCCCGGGGAATCGAACCCGGGTCCCTGGCGCTGTGAGACAGCAGTGCTAACCCACTGTGTCACCGTGCCCCCCCCGGGAATCGAACCCGGGTCCCTGGCTCTATGAGACAGCAGCGCTAACCCACTGTGGTACCATGATGCCATTGCGATGTTGAGTGTTTGTACTGACCCTCCTGGGCCTGACCCCTGCCACTGGTTCCCCTTTGCCCTCTGACCTGCAGTTATTTGACCGTATCTCTCTCTCTCTCTCTGTCAGACACCATCACTGCTCTCTTCAAAACTAGTTTCCGTCGAGAATTCCCTTCCATATCCAGGAGCTTCCCGCGTTCGCTATCATTGGGTACGTGTTTGGTTGGTGGCAGCCAGAGAGTGACAGGTAGGGGAGACAGAGAGGCCTGGACAGAGGGAGGTGGAGAGAGGGGGAACAGATCGAGATAGAGAGCGAGGGACAGGGGAGATGGAGAGAGAGAGGGACAGAGGGAGACAGAAAGAGGAGGGGGGAGACACAGAGAGAGAGAGAGAGAGAGGAGGACAGAGAGAGAGGGAGACGGAGAGAGGGGGACAGAGGGTGATGGAGAGAGAGCAGGATAGAGGGAGACGGAGAGGGAGCCAGAGAGAGACGGAGGGACAGAGGGAGACGGAGAGAGACAGGGACAGAGGGGGGAGAGAGAGAGAGAGTTAGGGAGAGAGAGAGAGAGAGAGAAAGAGAGAGGGTTAGAGAGGGAGGGAGGGAGAGAGAGGGTTAGAGAGGGAGGGAGAGAGAGGGGTTAGAGAGAGAGGGAGAAAGAGAGAGGGTTAGAGAGGGAGGAAGGGAGAGGGAGAGAGAGAGGGTTAGAGAGAGAGAGAGGGTTAGAGAGAGAGGGAGGGAGAGAGAGAGAGGGGTTAGAGAGGGAGGGAGGGTGACGGAGAGAGAGAGAGGGTTAGAGAGAGAGGGAGGGAGAGAGAGAGAGGGTTAGAGAGGGAGGGAGGGAGACGGAGAGAGAGAGAGGGTTAGAGAGAGAGAGAGGTTAGAGAGGGAGGGAGAGAGAGAAAGAGAGAGGGTTAGAGAGGGAGGGAGAGAGAGAGAGAAAGAGAGAGGGTTAGAGAGGGAGGGAGGAGGGAGAGAGAGAGGGGTTAGAGAGAGGAGGGAGAGGAGAGAGAGAGAGAGGGTTAGAGAGAGAGGGAGGGAAAGAGAGGGGTTAGAGAGAGAGGGAGGGAGAGAGAGAGAAAGAGAGAGGGTTAGGGGAGGAGGGAGAGGGGGGGAGAGAGAGAGAGGGTTAGAGAGAGAGAGAGAATGAGA
>NW_027650928.1:5000-34166 GCF_965287045.1 Carcharhinus amblyrhynchos
GGTTTAGCAGGATGTTGCCTGGTATGGAGTGGAGGCCTTATGAGGAAAGGCTGAGGGACTTGAGGTTGTTTTCAATGGAGAGGAGAAGGTGAGAGGTGACCTAATTGAGGCATACAAGATGATCAGAGGGTTAGATAGGGTGGACAGTGAGAGCCTTTATCCTCAGATGAAGATGGCTAACACGAGGGGACATGGCTTTAAATTGAGGGGTGATAAATATAGAACAGAGGTCAGAGTTGGTTCTTTACTCAGAGGGTAGTAAGAGTGTGGCATGTCCTGCCTGCAGCAGTTGTGGATTTGCCAAAATGAAGGGCATTTAAACGGTCATTGGATAAACATATGGATGATATTGGAATAGTGTCGGTTAGATGGGCTTTAGATTGGTTTCACAGGTTAGCATGACATTGAGGGCTGAAGGGCCTGTACTGCGCTGGAATGTTCTATGTTCTATCTCTGAGATTTAGAGTGGTAGTTTTTTGGACACAAAAAGACACAAATGAAAATATTTGGGGATCAAACAGGGAAGTGAAATGAAGGTAGAAAATCAGCCAATGATCTGACAGTGTAGCAGAGCGGGCTCGAGGGGGCTGAGTGACCTGAGCCTGAACCTTCTGTCCAAACATTCCCACCACTTCTCTCCATCACCACCAACTCCCAGAAACCTGTCCAATTATCCGTGGAAGTCACTTCTGTTGTCCTTCTCACTTGCCTCTCCCGATAGATTTATTAAGAAGGTTAACGGACATGGAATATCGAGTGATCTGATAGAGTGGATTGGGCAGGAGACAGGGGGTGGTGACAAACAGCTGCTTCAGTGACCAGAGACCACTGACCAATGACCACAGGGATCCGTGCTGGGCCCCCTGTTATTCATCATTTATATAAATCACATAGATAACTACGGGGGGGGGTGTGTGTGGGGGGGCCGTGGTTTGAGGGGCGGGGGGGGAGAGGTGGGGGAGGTGGTGGTGGGGTGGGCTGGGGGGGCGGGGGGCGGTGGTTGGATCAGTAGGTTTGCTGATGACCCAAAGACTGGCCGAGTGGTTAACAGTGAGATTGAGTACCTTGGGTTACAGGAAGATATCGGCGAGATGGTCAAATGGCAGATGATAAGTGGCAGATGGAATTTAACCCTGAAAAAGTGCGAGGTGACTCATTTTAGAAGTAATTTGACAAGGAAGTGAACCATGAAAATTCTGAAGAACAAAGGGACCTTGACGTGTTTATCCAGAGATCTCTGAAGGCAGAAAAGCAGGTTAATAGGGTGGTGAAAAAGGCACATGACACACTGGCCTTTATCAAGCTGGGTACACATTACAAAAGCAGAGAGGTCGTGATGGAGTTGTATGGAACTTTGGTGAGGCCACAGCCAGAGTACTGTGTGCAGTCCTGGTCACAACATTATAGGAAGGATATGATTGCACTGTGGAAGGGTTACAGAGGAGATTCACCAGGATGCTGCCTGAGATGGAACATTTCAGTTATAACGAGAGGTTGGGTAGGCTTGGGTTGTTTTCTCTGGAAAAGACTGAGGGGTGACCTGATTGAGGTGTTCAAGATTATGAGGTGCATGGACAGGGTGGATAGGGAGCAGCTGTTCCCCGCAGTTGAAGGGTTAGTTACGAGGGGACACAAGTTAAAAGTGAGGGTGGAAGGTTTAGGGAGAAATCTGAGGGAAAGCTTTTTAACCTAGAGGTGGTGATAGTCTGGATTGCGCTGCCTGGGAGGATGGTGGAGGCAGAATGCCTCACATCCGTTAGAAAGTACCTGGAGGAGGACTTGACATGTCATAACATGCAACACTATGGACCATGTGCTGGCAAGTGGGATAAGGTGGGCAGCTCATTGCCTTTCATCGATGCTGATGACATGGGCTGAAAGGTTTCTTCTGCACGGTAGAATTCTGTGAATCTGAACGTTTCCAAATCCTCCCCTTCTTATTTCCAATTTCCCATTAAACCCATCATCACCGTCAGCCCCTAATCTTCCCCAGCCTTTCCATCCTCTGCAGTATTGTCATTGACCAATAGCTTCCTTCAGGTGTTGACCGGATTCTCTCCCCACAGATTCTGTCTGAGATTTTCCAGCATTTTCTGTTTTTGATGTTCTCTTCCTTCCACTTCCAACTTTTCCTTGAAATCTCTGCTGCCCCCCCCCCCCCCCCCCCCCCCCCCCCGCCTCCTCCACTCCCTCCACTGGGATCTGGAACAAATTCATTTCCTCCTACAATAGAGAAACATGGAGAATAGGTGCAGGACGAGGCCATTGGCCCTTTAAGCATCATTTGGTATGATCATGGCTGATCATGCACCTTCAGCATCCCACTCCGCTTTCTCTCCATACCCTTTGATCCCTTTAGCCACAAGGGCCACATCCAGCTCCCTCTTGAACGTATCTCATGAACTGATCCCAACAGCTTTCTGTGGTAGAGGTTCACAACTCTGAGTGAAGAAGTTCTTCCTCATCTCAGTCCTGAATGGCTTACGCCTTATTCTTAGATTATGACCCCTAGTTCTGCACTTCAACAACATCGGGAACATTCTTCCTACATCCAGCCCGTCCAGTCGCGTCCCATCAGGATTTTACACGTTTCTATGAGATCCCCTCTCATTCTTCTAAATTCCAGTGAGTACAAGCCCAGTCTATCCAGTTTCTCTTCATATATCAGTCCTTCCATTCCAGAAATCAGTCTGGTGAATCTTCGCTGGACTTCCTCAATAGCAAGAATGTCCTTCCTCAGACCAGGAGACCAAAACTGCACACAATACTCAAAGTGTGACCTCACCAAGGCCCTGTACATCTGCAGCGTGACATATTTACTTCTATACCCAAATCATCTTGCTATGAAGGGCAGCTTGCCATCAGTTTTCCTCACCATCTGTTGTAACTGCATGCCAACCTTCAGCAACTGTTCCGCATGATACCCAGGTCACGTTGCACTTCCCCTTTTCCTAAACTGCTACCATTCAGATAATAATCTTCCTTCCTGTTTTTGCCACCAAAGTGGATAACCTCACATTTATCTACATTATATTGCATTTGCTAAGTATTTGCCCATGTCACCCTGCAGCCTCTCATCATCCTCCCCATAGCACACACTGCCACCCAGCTTAGTGTCACCTGCAAATTTGCAGATATTGCATTCAGTTCCTTTGTCCAAATCATTAATGTATACTGTGAATAGCTGGGGTCCCAGCACTGAACCCTGCAATACTCACTAGTCACTGCCTGCACTCTGAAAAGGACCTGTTTAGTCCCACTCTCTGCTTCCTATCTGCCAACCAGTTCTCTATCCACGTCAATACACTGCCCCCAGTACCATGAGCTTTAATCTTGCTCACTAATCTCTAACATGGGACACTGTCAAAAGCCCTTTAAAATCCAGATACACAACATCCACTGGTTCACCCTTGTCCACTCTACTGGTCACCTCCTCAAAAACGTCCACAAGATTCGTCAAGCACGACTTCCCTTTAGTGAGTCCATGCTAACTTGGACCAATCCTGTCACTGCTTTCCAAATGCTCATATTACATTCTTATTAATTGAATCAAGCATTTTCCCCACCAGCAATGTCGGGTTAACCGGTCTATAATTCTCCATTTTCTCTTGCTCTCCATTTTTAAAAAGTGGGGTTACATTAGTTATCCTCCAATCTACTGGAACTCTTCCAGAGTCTATGGACTGCTGAAAAACGATCACCAATATATCAAGTATTTCTAGGGCCACTTCGTTGAGCTTCAGGCCCTGAGGACTTATTGGGTTTTAATCCCAGCAATTTCCCCAATACAATTTCCTGACTAATAAGGATTTCCTTTAGTTCCTTCTTCACGCTAAATCCTCTGGAAGGTTATTTGTGTCCCCTTTAGCGATGCTCTAACCCAGACTGTCAATGACCAGCGTGGTGTCCTCTGGAAGGCTGAGCACTAACAGCAGGAAGAGAGCAGGCGGGGAGGGAAATGCAGGTGGAGCATTTCCAAGGAGCTAACGGAAAGGTTACCTTAGGAAGCTGCAATGTTCTTCCAATGACATTTGCCCAAAGAAAGGCTGCAAACTCTTTATCACACAGACTCAAGCAACAGGGAAAATAACTCCTGATACCCCATCCCACTGACATTTCTTTGATTTTATTCATCCCGAATATTTTATCCCGGATTGTGATTGGTGAAAAATGTGAATGTTGTCTGGTGAATGGGCCCATGCACCGAGTGTAATCACACACAGACCGTGTAAAATTAGAATCACTGATCCACGAGCTTGGGGAGTCCACCCTTAATGACTCCGTGAGTTCAGGTGAGCGACAGCCACTCAATTCCCAGGAAATCCCGGCCTCTGACCTTTCCTAATTACGTTCAACAAATGTCTTTCTTTATTCACACTCCTCTGCACATCATCATCCGTCACTTTCTCTGCAACTAAAACTTTTCCCTCCAAATGAATTCTACAATTCTACAGCCCATTGAACCTGCACCAATAACAATCCCACCCAGGCCCCACCCCATAACCCTATGTATTTACCCTGCTAATCCCCCTGATGCTAAGGTCGGTTTAACATGGCCAATCACCTAACCCACACAGCTCTGTAATGTGGGAGGAAACTGGAGCACCCGGAGGAAACCCACGCAGACACGGGGAGAACATGCAGACTCTGCACAGACAGTGACCCGAGGCTGGAATCGAACCCGGGTGCCTGGCGCTGTGGGGCAGCAGTGCTAACCACTCTGCTATCTCAGAATGATTGATTGAATTTAAATTCCATGGGATGCCGTGATGGGATTTGAACCCCTGGTTCCCATCATTTCCCTTTCCCTCTGGATTACTAGCACAGTGACATCATCACCATGCCACAGTCTGCTCACTGTCGAGCGAGTTGGTCTCCTTCAGACCCACACAAAACATTTCAGATCAAACTCTGCACAATTCTCTCCTTGAGTTGGTTATTTAGCTTTCTTGTCTCACTGACTGCAGCCTCCACCATTGCTATCCTTGTTGTCTCTGTTTCACCCGCTATCTGCAGATATGATGATTTCTACGTACTTGAATTTTTGCACCTATTCTGGTTCCCGGATCTCTATGAATCTCTGAATATTTCTCATTCGTTTCGAGATTTGCATCATTTTGCTTTTCTCAATGTTCTCTTTCATTCCGAAGTTCTCACCTGCTGTTGTTCGTCTGTCTACTGGTTTTTGTAATCTTTCTCCTGTGCTTGTTACAGCTGCTCTGTCGTTGGGAAATCTGTGTCAATATCTCGTCCACAGTTGGTGTTAATATTTTAAAGGTGCTGTTTATTTCGGGGAGGATTAAAGTTTAAATGTGAAAAATGCTGATGATGCGATTCGGGGTTTGTTGTATTTCAAAGATGGGGGTTACATTGGCTCAGCTCACAGTTAAAAAGGTAAAATCCTGAAACAGCAGGTCAGCTGGCATAGTCTGGAGGGCTGCAGATGTGAAAGACTTTGGCAAAGAAATACAATGATGTGGTGATGCCGGTGTTGGACTGGGGTAAAGACAGTGAGAAGTCTCACAACACCAGGTTCGAGTCCAACAGGTTAATTTGGTGAACTCCCACTTACCTGATGAAGGAGCAGTGTTCCAAAAGCTAGTGGCTTTTACTACTAAATAAATCTGTTGGACTTTAACCTGGTGTTGTGAGACTTCTTACTGAAGAAATACAATCCAGAGAGATGTTACATTTGGGGAGTTGAGCTGATATTGGTTCAAACTCAGTGAATTCTGAAAGTCTATATCATCATGAAGATGGCAGGAGATTCTCTGGTTTCAATGTATCTGTGTGTTTGCAGTTTGGATGTTGTGTGGTTTGCAGTTCATACCTTGGGAGTTATTAGGCTCCAATGTGTTGGGGCTTTCAGAAGTCTTGGAGAACAGAGAATTTGGCAGTGGGAGGGAGGGGGGAGAGTGAACTATTTACAGCTCAGTGCAGCAGGGAGACTGGAAATCGGAGAAACCCAGAGGCTGGATCAGGGACTATACCTCATTCCTCTGGGCACCTCCACAGGTGAGCAGATAATGACAAATGAGCCCAGAGGATTGCTTCCAAGACTCGCTAATTATATTTTAATTAACAGATGAATATTTAAATCAGTCTTGCAGCCCTCCCAGGACTGAGCTGATTGTGTTAGTGGAATGGGGCCAGTAACATCACGAGAGGCGAGAAACTGGGAGTGAACCCTTGTCTACACACCTGGTCACCTCCTCAAAAAGTTGAGTCAGGTTTGTTAGGTATGACCTCCCTCTGAGAAAGCTATGCTGACTCTCCCTGATCAAACTTTGCTTCTCCAAGTGGAGATGGATGTTCTCCTTTGGAAGATTCTCCAATACCTCATGTTCATTCTGAATGTTAGAATGTAAGGTAGATATTGTAGATTGGTTTAATTTCAGATTTTGTGTTGTAAAGTTTATTTTGTTTGTTTAAAACTATAGAACTTTGTGGCTTTATTTTTTTCAGTAAATATCTGAGATTTCAAATCTCGATGACTTTAATCAGAGTTACTGACCCTTACCCAGAACACAACATAAACTGGAGATTCTTTCTTCAAATTGTGATTGAAAGGACTGACAGGGATTAGTGACTGTTAGCAGGGATGTAAAAGGTCCTTTTGACACTGAGACAGCAACAGAATTAACCGTTTGCGTCAGAGTCAAGATTCCGAACCCAGTTGAAAGAACTGAGGCAGCTGGAAGGAGCTGGAAAGATCAGTTACAACTTCAGAATGATTGGAACCATGTGGGAGACTCAGAAGTTTTAGAAACAAAGAACATTCTAGAAACAAAATTGCTCAGAAAGAATGAACTTAAAAATACATCTGACTGGGACCAGGAAGAATTAATCAGACCTTTCTGCTTCAATATAAGAAATATCTGAATTATACTCTTAAAGAGGCAAGAATAATACTGAGGAACAAAGGGGTGAGATGTTGCACTAAAGTAAGCCATTTTTATCTCAAAAGAGAATTTATAATGTTTGAGTCGGGGAAAGCAACTTAAAAATACAAATACAGCTAAAGGCAGCACAGTGGCACAGTGGTTAGCACAGCTGCCTCACAATGCCAGTGACCCAAGTTCAATTCCCGTCTCGGGTCACTGTCTGTGTGATGTTTGCACATTCTCCCCGTGTCTGCGTAGGTTTCCTCCCACAGTCCAAAGATGTGTAGATTAGGTTGATTGGCCGTGCTAATTTGCCTCCTAATGTTAAGGGGACTAGGAGGGTAAATAGATGGGGTTAAGGGGATAGGGTGTGTGTGGGATTGCAGTCAGTGCAGACTTGATGGGCCAAATGGCCTCCTTCTGCAATCGAGAGGACTTCACTGAGACATTCTTTATGGAATTTGAAGATGAGGACGGAATAGATATGGAAGACAATTAAATTCAGAAGCCGAAATCAGCACAGACTGTTGAAAGACTGAGTTCAAATTTCAGCTGTATTAACAATGTGTTATTTTCTTTTGCAGATAAACGTTACAGCGATAATTATTATAAGAAGAAAACTTTCAGAAAACTGTGTTTAAAAAGTAACATTTTTCACATCAGATGTTACAGTATAATGGACAATGCGGAGTTGATCATTGTATTTATAATTTGAATAGAACTCAACCCTACTTGCACCGGCAGTCTGTAAACAGAAAGGTGTTTTTAAATTCTTTCCTTCTTTATAAGAGGTGGAACGTTTCCCAGTTGGGTATGATCCAATATTCCATTACAGCCCCACAACAAACTCGAGATCAGATAAACTCAGAGGGTTAGTTTATTTGCACACTCTCAAACTGCAGGAGGGTGGGTGCAAAAATCATCCCCTATCCAGTAAAAGAGAGAGAAAAGATTTACAGAACAAAGACCACAAAGAAAATAATTAATGTTTCCTGTGTGTCCCAGGGTCTCAAATCAAAGTCTGCTGAAGTATTTTGTTGTGGAGATCAGCGGGTTTAAGACCAATGCCGTATTTCCAGTGGTGTTGCCCTGAAAAGATAGGCATGCCGAGGTCTTGTAGGAGATGGTGCAGATTCCCAGTAGCAGCAATGTAGATGGGAGCCCCTTTCCTGTGAAGCTGCTTGGAGGATAGTAAACAGCCTTTGTATATTTCCCCTTAAATCTGATCTCTGCAGCTCACTGGGGTTTGTTAGTATCGCTTCAGAAATCCAGGTGCAAGTTTGACTGATCCTGAGGGGTCCTGACACGGTGGATGTGGAGAGGATGTTTCCTCTTGTGGGACACTCTAGAACTGGGGGCCAACAATTTAAAATGGAGATGAGGAAAAACATTTCTCTGAGGGTCGTGAGTCTTTGTATCCTCATTTGTATATTGTATCCCCCAGTCGCCACACACTCCAGCATCTGTTTGGGGACACTGAGGGAGAATTTAGCACAACCAATGCACCTTAACTAGCACATCTTTTGGACTGTGGGAGGAAACTGGAGCAGCTGGAGGAAACTCATGCAGACATGGGGAGAACTTGCAAATTCCACCCAGACAGTGACCCAAGCTGGGAATTGAACCTGGGTCCCTGGTGCTGTGAGGCAGCAGCGCTAACCCACTGTGTCACCGGGGAATCGAACCCGGGTCCCTGGTGCTGTGAGGCAGCAGTGCTAACCTACTGTGTCACTGGGGAATCGAACCCGGGTCCCTGGCGCTGTGAGACAGCAGTGCTAACCCACTGTGTCACCGGGGAATCGAACCTGGATCCCTGGTGCTGTGAGGCAGCAGTGCTAACCCACTGTGTCACCGGGGAATCGAACCCAGGTCCCTGGCGCTGTGAGGCAGCAGTGCTAACCCACTGCGCCACCCTCCTGTCTCAGGATTAAGGGCACCAATTTAATACTGAGATGAGGAGGAATTTCTTCTCTTGAAGAGTTGAGTCATTGGAACTCCTTGCCCCAGGGAGCTGTGGGGACAGAGTCATTGGTGGAATTTTACCATCCTGCCCGCCACAGGAATCGGAGCGGGTGAGGGGTGGAACGTGGGAAAATCCAGTGACCTCAGGCAGGATGTTACGGTTTCAGGGTGAGTGAGGCTGAAAGATCCCAGGCCGTGTGTACAGTGAAGGCTGAGAGAGGTTTCTGATCAATAAGGCAATCAGCAGTTACAGGGAAAGGACAGGATTGCGATCCCATTGAACGGCTCGAGGGGCCGAATGGCCTACTCCTGCTCCTATTTCTTACAGATTACGGACAGGTTTAATAAGATCGATTGGGAACGGGACATTTCCAATTGTGCAGAAGACCAGAAAGAGAGGCCATGAATATAAAACAGACACTAATAAATCCGAAGGGAATTCTGTACCCAGTCTGGAGCTCACTGGCACCGAGTGAGAGGAGTGAACAGACCCTCACTTTACAGAAACCTCTCTCAGCACAGACACGTGGGCAATGTTCCCGTCCCCGGTACACTGTCACCTTTACAGACTAACAGTGTCCCTGTAATTGGTCACTGAGTTGAGTGATGACATTAATAATCTCTCCAATGAGAGTGGTCAGCATTGAGAATGTGGCAGGAAATTAGCCTGCAGCTACCGCTCGGGTGGTGTACAACGTGTTGTTTATAACTCTCTAATCGGAGCTGTTAAGACTTGTGACTAATTTAGCAAAACACCTTACACATTTAACCAGATTGTGAGTGGGTCCAGACACTCACAACAAAACTAACAGCTCCCAGAGGCAATGTCACAGCACCTGGGCCAGCGAATCAGCAACAGGGCTGAGTGTGGAAGATTCACAGTCCCAGACAAACTCTCATTTACATTTATTTAATCACTACCTGGGAATGGAAAGATCCTAATGTCAACTGGATCACATCCTGGTTTCACAACAACTCTGAGGGAGACAAAAAGCTCAGAGTCAAACAACCAGGGGTTAGCTCTCTCCGTCAGAGGGTCAGCGCTGAGGGAGTGCCGCACTGTCAGAGGGTCAGCGCTGAGGGAGTGCCGCACCGTCAGAGGGTCAGCGCTGAGGGAGTGCCGCACCGTCAGAGGGTCAGCGCTGAGGGAGTGCCGCACCGTCAGAGGGTCAGCGCTGAGGGAGTGCCGCACCGTCAGAGGGTCAGCGCTGAGGGAGTGCCGCACCGTCAGAGGGTCAGCGCTGAGGGAGTGCCGCACCGTCAGAGGGTCAGCGCTGAGGGAGTGCCGCACCGTCAGAGGGTCAGCGCTGAGGGAGTGCCGCACCGTCAGAGGGTCAGCGCTGAGGGAGTGCCGCACCGTCAGAGGGTCAGCGCTGAGGGAGTGCCGCACCGTCAGAGGGTCAGCGCTGAGGGAGTGCCGCACCGTCAGAGGGTCAGCGCTGAGGGAGTGCCGCACCGTCAGAGGGTCAGCGCTGAGGGAGTGCCGCACCGTCAGAGGGTCAGCGCTGAGGGAGTGCCGCACCGTCAGAGGGTCAGCGCTGAGGGAGTGCCGCACCGTCAGAGGGTCAGCGCTGAGGGAGTGCCGCACCGTCAGAGGGTCAGCGCTGAGGGAGTGCCGCACCGTCAGAGGGTCAGCGCTGAGGGAGTGCCGCACCGTCAGAGGGTCAGCGCTGAGGGAGTGCCGCACCGTCAGAGGGTCAGCGCTGAGGGAGTGCCGCACCGTCAGAGGGTCAGCGCTGAGGGAGTGCCGCACTGTCAGAGGGTCTTTTTCAAATGAGATATTATTTGGACATAAAAATCTCCCGGTTTAATATTGAAAAGGGGAGATTTCTCCTCAGTAAATATTTATCCCTCAAACAGCATCACAAAATTGAACAATTGAGTCATCATCCTGTTGCAGTTTGAGAGAGTGCTGGGATGTGGAGCTGCTATGGGTGCCCCAGTGGGGGATTTCTCACCCTGGGGTGGGATTTCCCTCCTCCCTCTGCAGAGTATTTTGTGGCAGCAGGAATTGGGTTTGCTGCTCACAGACTGCGGGATTGTCAATGGGGGTTCCTATGGAATATCCCCACCCACCCACACACCCAGCGAGGGGAATGGGGGTGGGAGCTGTGCCAGGGGATGGTTGGGAGGGGGTGAGCTGTGTGAGGCAGAGGGCCGTGTGAGGGGTTCGGAGGGGGTTCACCAGCGGCTGGACCCTACAATCCCACTGGCGTGAACAGCTGCAAGATTTTGGCACCTGTTTGAGACGGTTTGGCCAATCCAGCCGGTCCATCCTCCTCCACACTCCCCTCGGGGTGACTCAAAACACAGAACAACTTCTGGTCAACGTGAATTTTATTTG
Source organism: Carcharhinus amblyrhynchos (assembly GCF_965287045.1). Taxonomy (NCBI): domain Eukaryota; kingdom Metazoa; phylum Chordata; class Chondrichthyes; order Carcharhiniformes; family Carcharhinidae; genus Carcharhinus; species Carcharhinus amblyrhynchos. Next base: position 16,191 of record NW_027650928.1, read on the forward strand.
CAGTCAGATTGGAGAGATCCCTCATAAAATTAACACATTTTACAAAGAGGAGAGGGAGAGGGAGAGGGAGAGGGAGCTGGGTGATGATGGCCCCTCGCTCCCAGAGAGACAGGACAGGAACAAGGAGATACCGCAGCACATCCAGTCTCTCCTCTCATTGGCAAAGGGCAACTCTCCGCCCAGCTCAGAGTCTAAGATCCCCAAGTCTCAGGGGGTATTTGGAGTGATGTTTGGTGAAGGATGCAGGGGGTCATTTGGAACAAAACCTCTCGTTCCTGCCTGGGGAACTGCAGATTCCAGTGCTGAGAAATCCAACCACAAAATACCTACAATCTCTTAAAATGTAACAGGAGCAACAAGGATCCATATCAGTGACAACGGGAAATATTATTCCTGAATGAAGGAAAAAGCCTCAATGCAAACTCAAACTGCCTCCATATCCGCTTCCCAATTAGGACCCAGTGAGAGGGAGATGGGCAACTAACAAGATCACATTGATCCACATTGGATCCGGAAAACTGGAATTTTCCCTGATTATGAATCTGCTGAACCTTGAACACTGGCTGCAGTGTTAGGAAAAGATTGGGAATACCAAGACTGCCAGAGGATTCAATAAACAGAGATCCCCCCCCTTATTCTCCAGACCCCCTATAAACAAAACTAAATCATTTCAGTATCTTATTGCAAACATTAAAACAGGAGCAGGAGAAACAACGGGATGGGGTCTGGAAGGTGAACCTTCCTTCTTGTATCGGCTTCTCCGGGTGGGCCCAGAATGAGACACAATAAAGGGGAGATTGGACAAGGTAGAGACTGGGTCAGTTACTGAGAGTTACAGAAACACAGAGGCAGCAGGGAGGCAATAAATATCTTCAGCCGTCTGGCAGATAGGAACAAGGCACAAACTCATCCAGAATAGTTAATCTGCTGAGAACTGGAGAAGCAATTCTGTATCGGGAATATAAAGAGATCCGTTAGACATTCCCTGAAATGTGAAGATAAACTGATAAGAAGCAAAGCCTCTCGCTGCCTCTGCACGGCCCCTGATAACAGCCAAACACTGATGATGAACTGCCTTTTCACCCAGTACTCCAGAGCTCACAGAACATTCCAGCTCATCAACCCCTCCATTTTACAATTCTGTATTCAAACCCCTGTGTCTCTGTCCCCCCCACTCAGTGCCCCTCACCCTTCCCCCTACTCCTTACCTCTGTCCCCCCCACTCAGTGCCCCTCATCCTTCCCCCTACTCCTTACCTCTGTCCCCCCCACTCAGTGCCCCCCCCCACCCTTCCCCCTACTCCTTACCTCTGTCCCCCCCACTCAGTGCCCCTCATCCTTCCCCCTACTCCTTACCTCTGTCCCCCCCACTCAGTGCCCCTCACCCTTCCCCCTACTCCTTGGCTGTGCCCCCACTCAGTGCCCCCCCCATCCTTCCCCCTACTCCTTGGCTGTGCCCCCACTCAGTGCCCCCCCTACTCGTTGGTATCTCTGCCCCACACAGTTCCACAATACCAGTGATCATCCAATTCTGGTAACTCAACCCACACCCCCCACCCCCCCACCTACCAACTAACAACCCCCCCCCCCCCCCCCACCTACCATCCCCCCCCCACCCCCCCCAGCTGCCTTTGTGCCCGGGGTGAAGTGCCTGACACGAGGGGCCTCTCAAACCCCTTGGTTCTGCCCCACCCTTCTCCCCGAACCCGTGACCTTTACCTGGGGTCATCATGCTGGATTGGATTTGGTTCAGGGCCTGTTTGGACAGGAATTTCAGGTCTTCCCTCAGGCGAACTCTCCCCTCGGAGGTCAGGCTCCAGAGCTGCTGCCCAGGGTTGGATCCCTTCGCTGTCACCATCTTAAAGTTTCTGTTAAAGCAGAGGTTGCGACGGATTCCATTCTTCCAGCCCTTCGGAGCAGTTAGGAAATATGGAAAATGTTCACTGCAGGAAGAGAGAGTGCGGAATATCCCATTAACTCAGACTGAAGCTGGATTCCAACAGGCAGAAGGGGTTTAGCCCAGGCTCAGTAACCCGGATCTGAGAATTGGTCCTACCAACAAGCAGCTAGCTCGAGCTTTGTAAAGAGACAAGTCCGATCGGAAGGAAACGTGCTGCCTCTGAATCAAACACCAGTGTCACAGTGGGTTTGGAGACACAGTGATGGCTTTAGATGCAGAGAAAGATGTTCAACTATAATCACTTTATTCATTGACAGGAAGTGGCCCATCCCAAACTACCCTGGAGGACAAAGCATTGTGTGTGGATGGGGTGCCATTCAGTCCCTCCACCACCGACACAGCCATGTGTACCAACAAGATGCCCTGCACCAACTCACCTTCCAAGGCAGCAGCTTCCAAACCCATGACCATCTAGAAAGGGCAAAAGCAGCAGATACCTGGGAACATTACACCTACAGGTTCCCCTCCAAGTCACTCACTATCCTGACTTGGAAATATGTTACCGTTCCTTCACTGTCACCGGATCAAAATCCTGGAACTCCCTCCCTAACAGCACTGTGGGTGTACCTACACCACATGGACTGCAGCTCAGCACAATAGCAGTGATGATCAAGAGTACACTGACAGGGTGGTAATTGTCCTGTTTCTTCTGTAGAAGACATACCAGGGCAATTTTCCACATTGCTGGGTCAATGCCAGTGCTGTAGCTGCGCTGGAACAACTTGGCGAAGAACTCAGCAAGGTCAGGATCACAGCTGGGATGTCGGGGCCTGTACCGTCTCCAACACCTACAGCTGTTTCTCGATATAAAGTTTATCAAATTTATTCATCAGTGTCACAAGTAAGCTGACATTAACACTGCAATGAAGTTACTGTGAAAATCCCTTAGTCGCCACACTCCAGCATCTGTTTGGGTAGTGAGGGAGAATTTAGTATGGCCAACGTACCCAATCAGCATCTCTGTGGGAAGAAATCGGAGCACCCAGAGGAAACCCACACAGACACGGGGAGAACATACAAACTCCACAGACACGGGGAGAACATACAAACTCCACACAGACACGGGGAGAACATACAAACTCCACACAGACACGGGGAGAATGTGGGAATTGAACCTGGATCCTCAGTGCTGTGAGGCAGCAGCACTAACCACCGTACCACCCTACCCACACAGAGCAAATCAAATTGGATGAAGGCTGTTACCTGTGATGCTGGGGATTTCCGGAGAAGAGGAGATCGAGAGCTCGTTCGGCAGGTTGGCTGGAGATTTTTTGCAATTGTTTCAGCATCAGGTTTTGTGCTGAATGCCAGGCTCACTGAGGGTGGGGATATCTGTGGAAGCCCCTCCTGCAGTGAGTTGTTTAATTGGCCATCACCATGGCAGGACTGCAGTGATGCGGTCAGATGGCTGTGGAATTGTTTGACAGAAGTATTCCTGTCTTGTAGCTTCACCAGGTTTACCCTCAGTTTTAGATGTGCCTGGTGCTGCTCCCCTACACTCGGGGTTGATCCCCTGAACTGGTGTTAATGGTGGAATGGGGGGGTCTGCCTGACCATGGAGGTTACAGAGAACAACCCAGCACGGGAAACAGGCCCTTCGGCCCAACGAGCCCACGCCGCCATCTTAACAAAGCATTTTCCTACACCTACCTTGCCCCATGTGTATGCGTTTGGTACCCCCATTGGAAACCAGATTCAGGGGAGAATAGTGTAGGGTCAATTTGTTACACCAATCGGCCTAAGAGCACATCTTTGGGGTGTGGGAGGAAACCGGAGGAAACCCACGCAACCACAGGGAGAATGCGCAAACTCCCACAGACACAGACCCAAATCCATGTATCTGCACAGCCAGCAGTGATAGTCACTGAGCTGTTGTGGTGCCCATCTGCTGGTTACAGACTGTGCTGGAGTATAGTTCTGCTGCTTGGTGGGTTCCCAGTCTAAAGCTGCCAGATTTGTTTGAAGTCTATCCCATTTAGTAGAGTGGTAGTGCCACACAACACAATGGAGGGTATCCTCAACCTGAAGGTGGGATTTTGTCTCCACAAGGACTGTGTAGTTGTTACTCCCACAGATTCTGTCATGGACAGATGCATGTGTGGCAAGTAGTCTGGTGAGGTTGATATCAAGTATCCCTCACCACTAGTCCAGACCTAGGCTGGCAGCGGTCACCTTTAGGAGCTGACCAGTGGGGTTTATGGTGCTGCTCCTGAGCCACTTTTGGGGATGGACATTGAAATTCTTCCATCCAGAGCACATTCTGCACCAAGTGCTGTTCAACATGGACATTTTAGAGGCTAGCTAGTTAAGCCTGACAGAGATCTGGAGTCAGATATAGGCCAGACAGGGTAAAGGTGGCAGATTTCCTTCTCTGAAGGATATTAATGAACCAGATGGGTTGATATTATACATTTATTTTCAGGATTTTGTCACTGAATTCAGATTTCACCATCTGTGGTGGAATTTGAACCCAGTTCCACATTATGCTGGATCTCTGGATTACTATCGCAGTGACAATATCCACTATTACAACCAGCTCTTCCCAAAACCCCACCCCAGACTCTGGGATCATAATTCCAAGGACTCATATCAAAATGAGATTTATGGAATTACTGTCACAGCGTAGCGCTAAACTCAAATGATGAAATTAGCAAGTGGCCTTCACCATCCCACAGATGTAGACATTGAAGATTACCAGATGTAACGGTAGATTTCTTGCACAGTTAGACTGGGACTGGGGCTGCTTCTCATCACCAGAGCAATCAGAATGAAGTAACTGACGGCCGGCTGTAACCACTTGTTCAGGGTGAAATTAACATTCAGTCTTTCTGCTGGATTAGAAACCATCATCCCGGAATCTGGCAGCAATCCGGATTCCTCCACCGGGAACTACAGAACAGGAACACAAATTACACGTACACAGCGATTCTGACAAAGTGGCTCATTCAGTACGTGATCTGTACATTGACTCACACTGACCCTTCAGTCTAAAAGATGCTCACTCACAATAACCTTTCTAACCAGCTTGGGGGTGGGGGTGTGGTTATGGTAGGGTTAGTCCTTCTTCAGTGCCAAGGAAACTTGCTGAGAGAACATTTGGTTTAAATTTTGAACAATGCTTGGCAGTTAACTGTCAGTCACCATCAACTGGTGCATTCTCTACAGCAACATCTCTGCCTGGGAACTGATTGGTAATCAGTACCCTCTCCCCATACAATATCAAATTGTTGTTTTCCCTGACATTGGTATTCTCAAAATTATCCTGATGAGTACAAGATGAAAAGCTTCGACAGAATGTCTGTTTTATGCAATATTCAAAGTTCTATGTTAGAGTGGAACTGCCAGAGAAACAAGCTGTACTGTTCTCTCTGCAGTTAGATATTAATGGTCAATGATTGAGAGAGTGTGCGCCCAGAACACTCACCCTGACAATCAGAGGGAAACCTGGGGATTGTAACTTCAAACGTCACAACCTGCAGGAAGGTGAGAAATAATCAATGTTCAACTCCTTTCCCAGGGAGTCAAGGAACTGAGGCACAAACCAGCAGCCAGGCAGCAGTCTCTGGGGAGCAGGGTTCGTGTTAGATAAAAGCAGGCTTTGATAAAGGGTCATCTGGACTGGAAACATCAGCTCTTTTAGAAGCTGCCAGACCTGCTGAGATTTTCCAGCATTTTCTCTCTCTTGGGCTTCAGTGACTGAACTCCTCGTATTTAAATAGCCCATCATTCTAACCCTCACTTTGTTTGTGTCAGTGAGTCCCTCATGTCAGCCTGACTGAAATGATAGTGAACTGTAAGGTTCATTGGGAGCGTTAGCTGGAGATACCGACAGACAAACGTCAGTTAATAAAACCAGAAAAAAAAACTGGGGTTCGTTTCTCGAGAGTTAGGATTGAAAACCAGATTTAAACTGATTTTGAACATTGGGTCCAGTGATCTCAATTCTTGTGCTGTGGACAGCTGTGCTGTATCCCTATTTTATAGGAACAACACAGAGATATTGGAGAGAGTGCAAAATAAATTCACCAAAATGAGACCAGAACAGAAAGGAAAACCAGTCAGGAAAGATTGAAGAGGCTGGAGATCTATTCTGTAGAAAAGAGAAGTGTCAAGTGATCTGCTGGAGGTCTGTTAAGACACAAATGTTGGTAGATTTGAGAATAACAATGAGGACCATCAGAGGATTCAAATCAATTGGAGACTTGGGCAGAGAGATGGCAGATGGAGTTTAATCTGGACAAATGTGAGGTAATGCATTTTGGAAGGTCTAATACAGATAGGAAATATGCAGTAAATGGCAGAACCCTTTAGAGTATTAATAGGCAGAGGGATCTGGGTGAACAGGTACACAGGTCACTGAAAGTGGCAATGCAGGTGGAGAAGGTAGTCAAGAAGGCATTCGGCATGCTTGTCTTCATCGGTCAGGGCAGAGTTTAAAAATTGGCAAGTCATGTTGCAGCTTTATAGAACCTTAGTTAGGCCCCATTTGGAATATAATGTTCAATTCTGGTTGCCACACTACCAGAAGGATGTGGAGGCTTTGGAGAGGGTACAGAAAAGATTTATAAGGATGTTGCCTGGTATGGAGGGCATTAGCTATTAGGAGAGGTTGAAGAAACTTGGCTTGTTCTCACTGGAGTGACAGAGGTTGAGGAGCGACCTGATAGAAGTCTACAAGATTGAGGGGCATGGACAGAGTGGATAGTCAGAAGCTTTTTCCCAGGGTGGAAGAGTCAATTACTAGGAGCACAGGTTTAAGGTGCGAGGAGCAAGGCTTAAAGGAGATGTATAAGTTGTTTTTTCCCTTTTACACAGAGGGTGGGTGCCTGGAACTCATTGTCAGGGGAGGGAGTGGAAGCAGATACAATAGTGAGTCTTAAGGAACATCTGGACAAATCCATGAACAGGATGGGAATAGAGGGATATGGTCCCCGGAAGGGTTGGGGGTTTTAGTTCAGTCGGGCAGCATGGTCAGTGCAGGTTTGGAGGGCCAAAGGGCCTGTTTCTGTGCTGGAATTTTCTTTGTTCTTTATTATGAAAGGTTTCAATAGCGCAGATAAAAAGATATAGAGATCTTCCCCTTGTGAGGGAGCCCAAAACTAGCAGACCATGAAAATAAAATGTAACATTTTCTTACCAAGAGAGAGCTGAAGGGAAGAGATTAATGCTCTTTTCCTTCTCCAATCACTTCATATCATGAAATAAATGAAAGGAAACATCCAGAGACACCATAAGCCCTGACCAGGAGGGGGATGATTAGATGATTCCTTTAAGAGTCATTCCTTGCGATCACACTCCTGTTAATGATCTGGATAACTTTACTAGGATTTGTATGATGTAACTATCCTCCAATTCTATCCATTTTGCTATGGAAATAATCCAGTTGCTGGTTATATTTTCAGTCAGGAGTTCAGAGACTGTGTTGGCTTTACCCTGTCTCTAACTTATTGGCTAACTCAGTGTTACACTGGGCAAATCCTCTCCCTCCAGCCTCAATGACCAAAGCAGATTTATCTCAGAATGTGTGAAAAGGAACTTACTTGTCTTTTCTGAAAAAAATAGTTACTAATTAATCCAATGGGGAATTCAGGAGAAATCTTTAGGCAAAGAGTGGGGAGAATGTGAGACCAGCTCCCACGGGGAGTGGGGTGAATATGGAACTTGCTCCCATGGGGAATGTGGGACAATGTGGGAACCGCTCCCATGGGGAGTGGTTGAGGTTATGAAAGGTGCTATAGAAATGTAAGACTTTGCAGTCGGACAAGCTCAGAAGGGCAACTCTAGGAGCTGGGAGAACAGAATGGCCTCGCAGATTAACCACAACACCAACCAATTAAATAATAAACAGGAACAAGGGCACAAACCTCAGAGCCAATGGGAGAAGAGGATTGGCCCTGGCCAACATGGTAATCTTTGTTGAGGGTTTTATATGGCAATGCCCTCCGCGGTTCCTGTGGCAATGCCCTCCGCGGTTCCTGTGGCAATGCCCTCCGCGGTTCCTGTGGCAATGCCCTCCGCGGTTCCTGCTCTGGGTAGTGAATGGCACATACCAGCCTGGGATTCACCATCAACCACAGGTGGGGACGAACACTGGCCTCTGTGACAAAGAGTGAGAGAGAGATGGCAGTGCTGTACACACACACACAGCAGGGCGCGGTTACACAGTGCCCAGTGTCTGTTTCTCGCCAGGAGTGGAAGGCGCCTGATTAAATCATCATCAATTTTCTAAAGTGCTGAACCACATCAACAGCCAATCAAAACTCCAGAAACTTAAATGAACTTGCCTACCTCTAACACAGTGCCCCCCCCCGACACACCCCCCGCTCCCACTCCCCCAACACCCCCACCCCCAACACACCCCCCGCTCCCACTCCCCGACACCCCACCCCCACCCCCAACACCCCCGCTCCCACTCCCCCGACACCCCCACCCCCAACGCCCCCGCTCCCACTCCCCCAACACCCCCACCCCCAATACACCCCCCGCTCCCACTCCCCCGACACCCCACCCCCACCCTACCAACCTCCCCCACCACCCCCCCAACCCTACCACCCCCCCCACCCTCCCCCACCCTCCCCCTCCCCTCACCATCCATGGTTGGGTTTTCAGGCGGGTTTGGAGCCAGTGTTTGGTTTCCACCACGAGCCACTCGCGCTCGCTGCCACCGGACCAGGAACTCCTCATCACCGGTAACCTCAGGATCTAACAGAGATTTCCAAATAAACTGAGATCCCGAATCCCAACAACAGATTCCCAAATCCCTCCCATCCCCCACCCCTTCACCCAACACAACACCCTATCCCCGCCCCAAGCCCCTAACCCCACCCTCCTAAACCCCTGCCCCCAACTATCCCCTTACCCCCCCCCACCCACCAGCCCCTTACCTCCCACCCAACCCCCCCCACAATCCCCTCACTCCCTCCCCCCCCCAAATCCTCACTCCCTCCCCCCCCCCACAATCCCCTCACTCCCTCCCCCCCCCCACAAATCCCCTCACTCCCTCCCCCCCCCCACAACCCCCCCTCCCTCCCCCCCCCACAATCCCCTCACTCCCTCCCCCCCCCCACAATCCCCTCACTCCCTCCCCCCCCCCACAATCCCCTCACTCCCTCCCCCCCCCACAATCCCCTCACTCCCTCCCCCCCCCCCACAATCCCTCACTCCCTCCCCCCCCCCCACAATCCCCTCACTCCCTCCCCCCCCCCCCACAATCCCCTCACTCCCCTCCCCCCCCCCCACAATCCCCTCACTCCCTCCCCCCCCCCCACAATCCCCTCACTCCCTCCCCCCCCCCCCACAATCCCCTCACTCCCTCCCCCCCCCCCCCCACAATCCCCTCACTCCCTCCCCCCCCCACAATCCCCTCACTCCCTCCCACCATCCCCTTGCCCCCCACCCTCCCCCTCCCACCATCCCCTCCCCCCCACTCCCCTCACTCCCTCCCCCCCCACAATCCCCCTCACTCCCTCCCACCATCCCCTCGCCCCCCCACCCTCCTACTTTCCCCTCCCTCAGACACGATGGGAGGGAGTGCAGTCTGCAAACCCCCAGCCAGGAGATCATAGCAAATCCCACTGTCCACACCCAATCCAGGGAATGGGGGGGGGGGCACTGAACCCCAGGGTGGGGAGGGTCCTGGGATTGGAAAACTGGCAAACTCTCCAACATAAATAATTCCTATGGGATCTGACTGTGCAGGAGGTCAATCCTGAGCTCAGCAAAGCTCACAGTCCCTTTCCCAGCTGCACTGACCCCAATTCTGCAAACGTGTAAACCCCTCTCCCTTCCCCAGCTACCCACACACGGGGGCACAGAGTAACAGCAACACTTCAGGGATGTTTTAAAGTTTATAAACGTGGGAGGAACTTGTCCTGGAGAATCACTGGGGAGGCCCTGGGTGTAAAAAGTATGTTTTTTTATTAGTGTCATAAGTAGGCTTACATTAACACCACAATGAAGTTAGTGTGGAAATCCCCCAATCACCATCCTCCGGCACCTGTTCAGATGCACTGCAGGAGAATTTAGCACGGCCAATGTACCTAACCAGCACATCTCTCTGACTGCAGGAAACCCACACAGACATGGGGAGACTGTGCACACTCTGCACATACAGTGACCCAAGCTAGAATTCAAAACCAGGTCCCTGGTGCCGTGAGACAGCAGCTGGGGCTCCTGGGTGTGGGGGTGGGGGTGGGGGGGTGAGTTAATCCTGATCTTACCCAGAAGGAGTTGGTCAGTGGTGATAGCCAATCCCAACTCCTGATCCAGATCCCAATCCAGTAAACACGATTGCAAATGTTGAGCCATCTCTCAGTCTGTCCTTTCCCTTTCTCCCTGTTTATTTTCTCTTTATTTTCTCTTTCCTCTAACCTGCTTCAGCTGCAGCCAATGAAAAATGGCAACACCTGTTGAATTTGCTGATTTTATTTAATCTCACAACAACTTCTTGTTGTTCAATTCACATCGACAAGAAGCTGAAGACCTGTAGGGGGCGCGCTCAGTGCAATGAGGACAGAGTTACTGCAGGGGGTGCTGTGGGTGCAGTGAGGAGGGGGTAACTGCAGGGGGCGCTGTGGGTGCAGTGAGGAGGGGGTAACTGCAGGGGGCGCTGTGGGTGCAGTGAGGAGGGGGTAACTGCAGGGGGCGCTGTGGGTGCAGGGGTAACTGCAGGGGGCGCTGTGGGTGCAGTGAGGAGGGGGTAACTGCAGGGGGCGCTGTGGGTGCAGTGAGGAGGGGGTAACTGCAGGGGGCGCTGTGGGTGCAGTGAGGAGGGGGTAACTGCAGGGGCGCTGTGGGTGCAGTGAGGAGGAGTAACTGCAGGGGGCGCTGTGGGTGCAGTGAGGAGGGAGTAACTGCAGGGGGCGCTGTGGGTGCAGTGAGGAGGGGGTAACTGCAGGGGGCGCTGTGGGTGCAGTGAGGAGGGGGTAACTGCAGGGGGCGCTGTGGGTGCAGTGAGGAGGGGGTAACTGCAGGGGGCGCTGTGGGTGCAGTGAGGAGGGGGTAACTGCAGGGGGCGCTGTGGGTGCAGTGAGGAGGGGGTAACTGCAGGGGGCGCTGTGGGTGCAGTGAGGAGGGGGTAACTGCAGGGGGCGCTGTGGGTGCAGTGAGGAGGGGGTAACTGCCGGGGGCGCTGTGGGTGCAGTGAGGAGGGGGTAACTGCAGGGGGCGCTCTAGTTGGTCCAGGGATGTTTCCTCCAATCGATCACATGGATGGATCCCGGATTTTTATAAAACATTCCCCGTTCCGTCGGGAATACCGACCTTCCCAACTCTCTCACTTTGTTCATCTCGATTTCACCTGTGGGAAGTGCACCCATCTCCAACTCCTCAAAAACCGCCTAGGGAAGCTGGATGAACTTCGGATCATTTGGGAGGCAGAGGTGATCATAGATAGAAGCTTCAGGGATTTGGATAATCCAAAGAATGAAGATAGATGGGTGACGGTGAGAGGGACTGGGAGGAACAGCCAGTGTGGGGATCCCCTGTGCTCATTCCCCTCAGCAACAAGTAACCGTGTTGGATACTGTTGAGGGGGACGACCTACCAGGGGTAAACCAGAGTGACCGGATCTCCAGCACTGAGTCCGTCCCTGTGCCTCAGAAAGGAAGGGGGGAGAGCAGGAGAGCAATAGTAATTGGGGACTCAATAGTTAGAGGGACAGATAGGAGGTTCTGTGGCAGCGAAAGAGACTCACTGATGGTATGTTGCCTCCTGGATGCCAGGGTCCATGTTGTCTCGGACTGTGTTTTCAGGATCCTTAAGGGCAGGGGGGAATCAGTCACAAGTCGTGGTACACATCGGTACCAATGACGTAGGTAGGAGAAGGGACAGGGATTTTAAACAGGAATTTAGGGAGCTGGGATGGAAGCTAAGAGCCAGGAGAAAGCATGTTGTCATCTCTGGCTTGTTGCTGGTGCCACGTGCTACTGAGTTGAGGAGCAGGGAGAGGGTGCAGATTAACAAGTGGCTGCAGGGATGGTGTAGGAGAGAGGGTTCATTTACATGGATAATTGGAGCACATTCTGGGGAAGGTGGGACCTGTACAAACAGGACAGTTTGCACCTGAACCAGAGGGGCAGCAATATCCTGGAGGGAAATTTGCTCAGGCTCTTCAGGGGGTTCAAACTAATTTGTCAGGGGGGGTGGGAAAATGAGCTGTAGTCCAGAAGCCAGTGTTGAGCACGGTGAGGTACTGAGGGGGTATCAAGGTCGCAGGAGTGTACAGGCAGACAGGAAGGTGGGTTGAAGTGTATCTACTTCCATGCAAGGTGCATCAGGAATAAGTTTGGTGAACTTGGAGTGTGGATTGGTACTTGGGACTATGACGTTGTGGCCATTACAGAGACATGGTTCGAACAGGGACAGGAATGGTTGTTGGCAGTTCCGGGGTATAGATGTTTCAGTAAGAGTAGGGAAGGTGGTAAAAGAGGTGGAGGAGTAGCATTGTTAATCAAGGGATAGTTTAACTGCTGCTGAAAGGCAGTTTGAGGGCGTTCTGCCCACTGAGGTAATATGGGCTGAAGTTAGAAATAGGAAAGGAGTGGTCACGTTGTTAGGAGTTTTCTATAGGCCCCCAAATAGTAATAGAGATGTGGACGAGGAAATTGCAAAGCAGATAGGTGTGGAGGTCACAGGGTAGTTATCATGGGCGACTTTAACTTTCCAAATATTGATTGGAACCTTTATAGGTCGAACAGTTCAGCTGGGGCAGGTTTTGTACAGTGTGTGAAGGAGGGTTTCCTGACATAATATTTGGATAGGCCGACAAAAGATGGGGCCACATTGGACTTGATACTGGGTAATGAACCGGGCCAAGTGTTAGATTTGTTTGTGGGAGAGACTTTGCAGATAGTGACCACAATTGGGTGTCTTTCATTATTGCAATGGAGAGGGATAGGGCCATACGGCAGGGCAAGGTTTATAATTGGGGGAGGGTTAATTAAGATGCAATTAGGCAAGAATTAGGGAGCATAAGATGGGAACAGAAACTGTCAGGGAAGGCACAAATGAAAAGTGGAGCTTGTTCAAGGAACAAATACTGCGAGTCCTTGATAAGTATGTCCCTGTCAGGCAGGGAGGAAATGGCCGAGTGAGGGAACCGTGGTTCACAAAAGAGGTTGAATGTCTTGTCAAGAGGAAAAAGGAAGCGTATGTAAGGATGAGAAAACAAGGTTCAGTTGGGTCACTTGAGGGTTACAAGGTAGCTAGGAATGAGCTGAAAAAGGACTTTGGAGAGCTAGGAGGGGCATGAGAAGTCCTTGTCCGGTTGGATAAAGGAAAACCCCAAAGCTTTTCACTCTTCCATGAGAAATAAAAGAATGACCAGGGTGAGGTTAGGGCTGGTCAAGGATAGTATTGGGAATTTGTGCATGGAATCAGAAGAGATAGGAGAGGCGATGAATGAATACTTTTTTCAGTGTTTACCAAGGAGAGGGGCCGGTGTTTTGAGGATGAGAGTGTGATATAAGCTGATAGGCTGGAGGAGGAAGATGTTCTGAGGGAAGATGTATTAACAATTTTGAAAAACCTGAGGGTCGATAAGTCCCCTGGGCCAGATGAGATACGTCCTAGGATTCTTTGGAATGCAAGGGATGAGATTGCGGAGCCTTCGGCTTTGATCTTTGGGTCCTCACTGTCAATGGGAATAGTGCCAGAGGACTGGAGAGTGGTGAATGTTGTTCCTCTCTTCAAGAAAGGAAATAGGAATGACCCTGGTAATTATAGGCCAGTTAGTCTTACTTTGGTGGTCAGTAAGTTAATGGAAAAGGTCCTGAGGGATAGGATTTATGACCATTTGGAAAGATGCAGCTTAATCCAGGATAGCACAGATTCGTGAGGGATAAGTCTTGCCTCTCAAATTTTGATTGAATTCTTTGAGGTAACTAAGTGTGTAGATGAAGGTAGAGCAGTTGGTGTCATATACATGGATTTTAGTAAAGTGTTTGATAAGGTTCTCCATGGTAGGCTCATGAAGAAAGTAAGGAGGTGTGGGATAGAGGGAAATTTGGCCGATTGGATAAGTAACTGGCTATCTCATAGAAGACAGAGGGTGGTGGTGGAGGGAAAGTTTTCAGACTGGAGACCAGTTCCCAGCGGTGTACCACAGGGATCAGTGCTGGGTCCTCTGCTATTTGTGATTTTTATCAATGACTTGGAAGAGGGGGCTGAAGGGTGGGTCAGTAAATTTGCTGATGACACCAAGATTGGTGGAGTAGTGGATGAGGTGGAAGGCTGTTGTAGGCTGCAAAGAGACACTGATAGGATGCAGAGCTGGGCTGAAAAGTGGCAGATGGAGTTTAACCCTGAAAAGTGCGAGGTGATATATTTTGGTAGGACAAATTTGAATGTGGATTACAGGGTCAATGGCAGGGCTCTGAGAATGTGGGGGAACAGAGAGATCTTGGGGTTCATATCCACAGATTTCTGAAGGTTGCCACTCAAGTGGATAGAGCCGTGAAGAAGGCTTATAGTGTGTTAGCGTTTATTAACAGGGGGTTTGAGTTTAAGAGCCGTGGGGTTATGCTGAACTATATCGGACGTTGGTGAGACCACATTTGGAATATTGGGTTCAGTTCTGGTCACCTCACTATAAGAAGGATGTGGAAACATTGGAGAGAGTGCAGAGGAGATTTACCAGGATGCTGCCTGGTTTGGAGGGTAGGTCTTATGAGGAAAGGTTGAGGGAGCTGGGGCTTTTCTCTTTGGAGCGGAGGAGGATGAGAGGCGACTTAATAGAAGTTTATAAGATGATGAGGGGGGATAGATAGAGTGGATGTTCAGAGACTGTTTCCTCAGGTGGATGTAGCTGTTTCTAGGGGGGCAAAACTATAAGGTTCATAGTGGGAGATATAGGAGGGATGTCAGAGCTAGGTTCGCCACTCAGAGAGTGGTTGGGGTGTGGAATGCACTGCCTGCTGTGATAGTGGAGTCAGACACTTTAGGAACTTTCAAGCGGTTATTGGATAGGCACATGGAGCACACCAGAATGATAGGGAGTGGGATAGCTTGATCTTGGTTTAGGACAAAGCTCGGCACAACATCGAGGCCCGAAGGGCCTGTACTGTTCTATGTCTCTATGACTCCCACCTCAGATCATCTGCTGCACAAATCCTTGCTCATCTCTCTGACCTTTAGGATTGAATATTACAACTTTCTGTAAAACTGAAATGATTCGAGTCTCTGCTACCTGTGGCAGACTCGTTCCCTTCACCCCTGTGCTCACTCACCTACTTTACCTCTGAGTCCAGCAATGCCTCAATTGTAAAGTTATCACTCCCATTTTCAAATTCCTCCATGGCCTCGCTACATCTCTACTTTCCTCCAGAGCCTCACACTCCACTTCCAGTTCCGACTTCCCAGATTATTATCACTCCATCCTTGCCACCTGTGCCTCTGCCCTAAACTCAAAGACTGGGATGTTCCATCTGGATTCCCAAAACAGGCAACACTCTTACTCTGAAAGAGACAGAGAGGGAGAGAGAGAACGCAGCCTGCACCCTGTTTCCTCTGTGGAGAATTTCTTGTCACTGCCTGTGTCACTTGCAATCTCCAGCTAGTGGCTGAGCAGCCTTGCCTTGAAATATTTCACCCATTGTTTAATTCCAAGGGGTTTTGAGTGTTTGATTTGCAGCAGTCATTGTTTTAATATCCAGTTCGTTATATTTTTGAAACCAAAAGAGAAAATGCTGGAAAATCTTTGACAAAGGGCCATCTGGACTCGAAACGTCAGCTCTTTTCTCTCCTTACAGATGCTGCCAGACCTGCTGAGACTTTCCAGCATTTTCCCTTTGTTTTCAGATCCCAGCATCCACAGTAATTTGCTTTTATTCATTATATTTTTAATATCTCTTGCTCAGGTAGTTATGGTTCTCGATGGTTTATCAGAAATGTCTCTGTCTTCACACACCCAGCTTGCGATGTGGGTTTGCATTTTAAGCAGTTTGGCTTTGTCTCGGCTCAAACTGCAAAGTTTCCAGTCTGCTGAATGTTCAGAAATTGGCTTTTTAACAATAGTCAATAACAAGGCTAAACCCAACAGACACAAAATCGACAGACTCTCCCTGAATCCACCGAATCGGAAAAATGAAACTGGATTATCAATTTTTTATTACAAATAAAGAGTGTTCTTATAGGTGAACATTGTTTTATAATCAGGTTCGATACAGACACACAGCCGTCATTTCTCACTCTCTGGGGACTCACGGATACGTGAGGGGGTTTCGCCACAACACCAGTTGCAGTAGATTGATTGGAACTGAGAGATTTGTTTGTAGATAGAGCAAGGACCTGAAGATCATTTCAGAAATGGATCAAAGCTTTGGGATCACTGGAGATATTGAATGGATCAGAGACAGAGCAACTTGAAACCAAATAATCCTGTGGCTCCGGAGACAACATTCACAATACTGAACTGATCAAAAGTCTGACAGAAATATTCATTCACAAGAAATACATTCCCCACGGAACTACAAAGCAAATACAGTGTATTAGAGAGTGCGGAACGCGGTTATAAAATACACAGCGAATAATCAGGTGGAATGTTCATCAATATTGATTAGAAGATCAGTATCTTCCATCATCCCTCCATCCCATCGTTTTATTTTCTGATGATCACTGATAAAATCAGACCGATGAGAAGCACCACCATGGCGATGACCAGGAGCACCGTGATCACAACCATTGCCCCACTGCGACCGGCAAAACCTTCATCAATCGCTCGGAAATCAGTGGCTGCAAAAAAAACATTGCTTCAATTCACAAACATCGGGGCCTCGTAATTCTGTATGTACTCACTGTACACACTCACTGCTCACACTCACTGTACACACTCACTGCTCACACTCACTGTACACACTCACTGCTCACACTCACTGTACACACTCACTGCTCACCACTCACTGTACACACTCACTGCTCACACTCACTGTACACACACCTGTACACACTCACTGCTCACACTCACTGTACACACTCACTGCTCACACTCACTGTACACACACACTGTACACACTCACTGCTCACACTCACTGTACACACTCACTGCTCACACTCACTGTACACACTCACTGCTCACACTCACTGTACACACTCACTGCTCACACTCACTGTACACACTCACTGCTCAACACTCACTGTACACACTCACTGTACACACGCACTGTGCACACTCACTGTGCACACACTGTGCACACTCACTGTACACACTCACAGTACACACGCACTGTTCACACTCACTGTTCACACTCATTGTACACACTCACCCGACACATCCCTTCCACACTCACTGTGCACACTCACTGAAGACATTCTCACTGTCCACACTCAATGCTCACACTCCCTCTACACATTCGTCTGTCGTGGGTAAATTGTTGAAGGTATTTTGAGACACGGATCTACAGGCATTTAGAGACACAAGGACTGATTAGGGACAGTCAGCATGGCTTTGTGGTGGAAAATCATGTCTCACAAATTTGGTTGAGTTTTTTGAAGGGGTAACCAAGGAGGTAGATGAAGAAGTGCAGTTGATGTTGTCTACATGAACTTCAGCGAGGCCTTTGACGAGGTGCCGCTGGCAGGTTGTTGCATAAAGTTAAATCTCACTGGATCCAGGGTGAGGTATCTAAATGGATACAAAATTGGCTTCTTGATAGAAGCCAGAGGGTGGTTGTAGAGAATTGTTTTTCAAACTGGAAGCCTCTGACCAGCAGGAGCCTCAGGGTTCAGTGTTGGATCCCCTGTTATTTGTCATTTATATTAATGATTTGGATGCGAATATAGGAGGCAGGGTTAGTAAGTTTGTAGATGACACTAAGATTGGTGACATAGTGGACTGTGAAGAAGGTTATCTAGGGGGGAGGGGGGTGTGCAGCCTGGGGGTGTTGGGGGGAGGGGGTGTGCAGCCTGGGGGGGGGGGGTTGGGGGGAGGGGGTGTGCAGTCTGGTGGGGTTTGGGGGGGAGGGGTGTGTGCAGCCCTGGGGGGGGTTGGGGGGAGGGGGGGTGTGCAGTCTGGTGGAGGGT
>NW_027650929.1:0-17500 GCF_965287045.1 Carcharhinus amblyrhynchos
TTTGATGGGGGACAGTGTAGAGGGAGCTTTACTCTGTATCTAACCCCGTGCTGTCCCTGTCCTGGGAGTGTTTGATGGGGGACAGTGTAGAGGGAGCTTTACTCTGTATCTAACCCCGTGCTGTACCTGTCCTGGGAGTGTTTGATGGGGGACAGTGTAGAGGGAGCTTTACTCTGTATCTAACCCCGTGCTGTACCTGTCCTGGGAGTGTTTGATAGAGGACAGTGTAGAGGGAGCTTTACTCTGTATCTAACCCCATGCTGTACCTGTCCTGGGAGTGTTTGGTGGGGGGACAGTGTAGAGGGAGCTTTACTCTGTATCTAACCCCGTGCTGTACCTGTCCTGGGAGTGTTTGATGGGGACAGTGTAGAGGGAGCTTTACTCTGTATCTAACCCCGTGCTGTACCTGTCCTGGGAGTGTTTGATGGGGGGACAGTGTATAGGGAGCTTTACTCTGTATCTAACCCCGTGCTGTACCTGTCCTGGGAGTGTTTGATGGGGGGACAGTGTAGAGGGAGCTTTACTCTGTATCTAACCCCGTGCTGTACCTGTCCTGGGAGTGTTTGATGGGGACAGTGTAGAGGGAGCTTTACTCTGTATCTAACCCTGTGCTGTACCTGTCCTGGGAGTGTTTGATGGGGACAGTGTAGAGGGAGCTTTACTCTGTATCTAACCCCGTGCTGTACCTGTCCTGGGAGTGTTTGATGGGGGGACAGTGTAGAGGGAGCTTTACTCTGTATCTAACCCTGTGCTGTACCTGTCCTGGGAGTGTTTGATGGGGGACAGTGTAGAGGGAGCTTTACTCTGTATCTAACCCCGTGCTGTCCCTGTCCTGGGAGTGTTTGATGGGGGACAGTGTAGAGGGAGCTTTACTCTGTATCTAACCCCGTGCTGTACCTGTCCTGGGAGTGTTTGATGGGGGACAGTGTAGAGGGAGCTTTACTCTGTATCTAACCCCGTGCTGTACCTGTCCTGGGAGTGTTTGATAGAGGACAGTGTAGAGGGAGCTTTACTCTGTATCTAACCCCATGCTGTACCTGTCCTGGGAGTGTTTGGTGGGGGGACAGTGTAGAGGGAGCTTTACTCTGTATCTAACCCCGTGCTGTACCTGTCCTGGGAGTGTTTGATGGGGACAGTGTAGAGGGAGCTTTACTCTGTATCTAACCCCGTGCTGTACCTGTCCTGGGAGTGTTTGATGGGGGGACAGTGTATAGGGAGCTTTACTCTGTATCTAACCCCGTGCTGTACCTGTCCTGGGAGTGTTTGATGGGGGGACAGTGTAGAGGGAGCTTTACTCTGTATCTAACCCCGTGCTGTACCTGTCCTGGGAGTGTTTGATAGAGGACAGTGTAGAGGGAGCTTTACTCTGTATCTAACCCCATGCTGTACCTGTCCTGGGAGTGTTTGGTGGGGGGACAGTGTAGAGGGAGCTTTACTCTGTATCTAACCCCGTGCTGTACCTGTCCTGGGAGTGTTTGATGGGGACAGTGTAGAGGGAGCTTTACTCTGTATCTAACCCCGTGCTGTACCTGTCCTGGGAGTGTTTGATGGGGGGACAGTGTAGAGGGAGCTTTACTCTGTATCTAACCCCGTGCTGTACCTGTCCTGGGAGTGTTTGATGGGGGGACAGTGTAGAGGGAGCTTTACTCTGTATCTAACCCCGTGCTGTACCTGTCCTGGGAGTGTTTGATGGGGGACAGTGTAGAGGGAGCTTTACTCTGTATCTAACCCCGTGCTGAACCTGTCCTGGGAGTGTTTGATGGGGGACAGTGTAGAGGGAGCTTTACTCTGTATCTAACCCCGTGCTGTACCTGTCCTGGGAGTGTTTGATGGGGGACAGTGTAGAGGGAGCTTTACTCTGTATCTAACCCCGTGCTGTACCTGTCCTGGGAGTGTTTGATGGGGGGACAGTGTAGAGGGAGCTTTACTCTGTATCTAACCCCGTGCTGTACCTGCCCTGGGAGTGTTTGATGGGGGGACAGTGTAGAGGGAGCTTTACTCTGTATCTAACCCCGTGCTGTACCTGTCCTGGGAGTGTTTGATGGGGGGACAGTGTAGAGGGAGCTTTACTCTGTATCTAACCCCGTGCTGTACCTGTCCTGGGAGTGTTTGATGGAGACACTCAGTGCCTGAAATTCTATTCTTTTGTCCTTGTGTTCCTTTGTTTAATGAGAATAATATTTACAGAGAAAGCCATTTTGTAAATTTTTATTGAATGCATTGCCACATTTACGAGAAACCTTCTGACAAAGGTGTCCCCCGGTCAGGTTGTGTGACCATCGCAGAGTGAGCTTCTTTCACCAGACGCGGAACCTGAGAGCAGAGGGATTGTTCATTGAAGACCAAGGCTGGGGGAGTCAGAGTGATTGGGAATGAGAGCAAGAGGAGGTGAGGGTGGGGGAGAGTAAAGCCACAGTGAGGAGGAGGGGGGGGTGCGGCTGAGGAATGGGAAGAGTCTGAGGGGAGGGTGAGCGGGAGTGGGAATGGGAGGTGAGGGGAGCGAGGGGAGGGTGGGTGAGGGGGTGGGGAGGGTGATGAGGATTGAACGTAGAACATTACAGCGCAGTCCAGGCCCTTCGGCCCTCACTGACCAGTGGAGCCAATCTAATGACCCTCTAACCTGAACTATTCCAATGTTATCCATATGCCTATCCACTGACCATTTGAACACCCTTAAAGTTGGCGAGTCCAGGCAGGGCATCCCACGCCCTTACTACCCTCTGAGTAAAGAAAATGGTGAGGGGGAGGGACTTGAAATGAGGGTGGGGAGGATAATGGTCCACTTTATGAGGCAGGGCCTCAGATCCAGCTGCCTGCTGCTAATGGCTGACATCTGGCGGTTGAGAATTTGAGCTCCGCACGCGATTTTTTAAAAATAACTCTGCAAACAAAGTAGTGCCATGAAGAGATTGTTGTCACAGCGGAATTAGTTCACCCCAAATCCTTTAGGGACACCAGCCCCCCCCAACCCGTCCTTTCTAGATCTTGGCCTACGCGTGAGCCAGTCCCTGGCCAATGCTGTTGACCCTTAGCTGCCCTCTGAAGCAATTGAACCCCGTCAGTGCCTTGTCAGGGCAGGTAAGGATGGGGAAGAAACACCAGCCTTGCCAGCAACGTTTGGATGCCCAGAACTCCTGTCTGTTGGTACGATGTGTGGCCAGTCCTGTGACTGGTTAATTAGACCAGAATGCACTGGCTGGGCACAGTGTGGGCAGCACAGTTTGTTGATGGGCGATAAATAGAATGAGAAACTCCCCGCGGAACGAGGTAACTATTCCGCACGCACTCCTTTCACCTATCCGAATATTTAACAAGAACTTTCTTGTAAGCTGAAGCCCAGGGAAAGTCATCGCTATTTCCTTCCCTACATCATTTCATTCCATTCTCCATCTCCAAATGGCATGGTGGCACAGTGGGTTAGCACTGCTGCTTCACAGCTCCAGGGTCCTGGGTTCGATTCCTGGCTCGGGGTCACCGTCTGTGTGGAGTTTGCACATTCTCCTCGTGTCTGCGTGGGTTTCCCCCAGTTTCCTCCCACAGTCCAAAGATGTGCGGGTTAGGTTGATTGGCCGTGCTAAGAAATTGCCCCTTAGTGTCCAGGGATGTGTAGGTTAGAGGGATTAGTGGGTATGATATGTAGGGATATGGGCCTGGGTGGGATTGTGTTCGGTGCAGACTCTGCACTGTAGGGTTTCTATGATCTGAGGAAGGGAGAGAAACGATTAGGTGAAATATTGCTGGGGAACAACCAATGGTAACATGGTGCTTCACTCAATAAACTGTGCACAGGGAGTGAGGTTGAGTTCCTGAGCTGATTGACGCTTGAGTGAGGGAAGGAGTCTCCCGCTGAGACGTTCTGACCAACAGTTTCCAGGTTCAAGCCCTGATACCCACTGGGGTTCCGGGGGACGCGGAGGAGCTTCTGTTCCTGATCGGTGTGCACAGAGCCCTGATGCTGTCTGTGGTGCTTAACCTGTCCGCACTCAGCTCTGCTCGCTTCGCATGGGACACATGGGGAAGAGGGGGGAAAGTGGAAGAGAGAGAGAGAGGGTGATGGGTGACGGTGAAGAATGTCTAACCTGATCTGACGACCTCGACACAAGCAGGAAGCCATGGCCAATGTTCACCAGGAGATAGTCTTTATAATGAGATGTCCTGATGTGAGATACCTGCCTTGTGTGGGTGAATGTATAGTGAGGTCTGTCTGGGAACTGTTGTATTAATCCCTTGATGTCAGTTACCAAGTACACTTTGTTATAAACAATGCCAGTGGATTTTTTGTTGTTAATTAAAGATTTTACAAAATAAGAGCCTAATTGTGTTGATTTTCTCACTGTATCTATGGGTTACCTGTGTATAGACCACGCTGGAACAACATCTTGTATTAATATCCCCTTTAACGTGCCCCATTGCTCTTCGCAGGGACCTGAACTTGACACAGGATGGTGAAAGTAGACAGGTGCCCCAAAACTTGGTCAAGGAGTCAAGAGTCACAGAGAGGGAGAAAAGTCAGCGGGAATTCCAGAGCTTGGGACCCCAGGCAGCTGCAGGAATGCTCACCAAAGGTGGAGTGATGAAAATCAGGGATGTTCAAGGGAATGAGAGGAGCTCAGAGATCCCAGATCCTTGCCAAACTGGAGGAACCGATAGAGCGGGATTTAAAAACAGGAGTAGGAATTTTCAAAGCCAGCTGATTTTGGATTGGGAACCGGTGTGGGGAGAATGGGGAGTAGGGTAGTGGGGAAGCTCAGGTTTATAGAGGATGGTAAGACTATCCAGGAAAGTATTGGAATAATGGAGCCTCGGTGTAAGCAAGGCAGTGATTAGACAGTCACTGAGAGGAAATGTGAGCCTATATTCCGAGAGAAAGCTTTAGGACTTGTTTTTGGAGTGTGGGAGATGGCAGTATTGTTAACAGGCTCCCAGTATGTGAAGCCATGGGCACAGTGCCCATCATACCCTGGCATGGAGAAGAGGCAGCACACAGCGTAAATCTACAGTAACGTTCAACACCTTCATACATAGAGTTTCTATACATTCACTCACTTGTCCCAGCAACGACCAGAGCCCAAGATACACACCCTCCCACACACCCTCCCACACACCCACCCGCACATGCCCTCGCACACTCCCTTGCACACATGCACACACCCAAACACACCCTCACAGACACCCACCACACCCTGCACACACACACACCCTCACACCCAAACACACCCTCCCACACACCCACCCATATGCACACCTGCACACACCCTCGCACACTCTCTTGCATACATGCACACAGACACCCACACACACTCTACACATACCCTCACACACACACACACACACCCCTTCACACCCAAACACACCCTCCCACACACCCACCCATACACACACCTGCACACGTCCCGCATACGCCCTCGCACACATGCACACACCCAAACACACCCTCACAGACACCCCACCACACCCTGCACACACCTTCACACACACACACACCCTCACACCCAAACACACCCTCACGCACACACACCCTCACACACACACACCCTCACACCCAAACACAACCCTCACGCACACACACCCTCACACACACACACCCTCACACCCAAACACACCCTCACACACACACTACACCCAAACACACCCTCACCACACACACCCTCACACACACACACCCTCACACACACACACACCCTCACACACACACACACCCTCACACCCAAACACACCCTCACACACACACACCTCACACCACCACACACACACCCACACACACCCACACACACACACACCCTCACAACACACACACCCTCACACTCACCAAACACACACCCTCAAACACACCACACAGCACACCCACCCTCACACACACACACCCTCACACCACCCAACACACCCTCACACACACCCTCACACACACACACCCTCACACCCAAACACACCCTCACACACACACACCACCCTCACGCACACACACCCTCACACACACACACCCTCACACCACACACACCTCACACACACACACCCTCACACAAACACACCCTCACACCCAAACACACCCTCACACACACACACCCTCACACACACACACCCTCACACACACACACCCTCACACACACACACCCTCACACCCAAACACCCCTCACACACACACACACACACCTGCACACTCCCTCACACACAACACACACACACACACACACCCTCACACAACACACACCCTCACACACACACACCCTCACACACACACACTCACACACCTCACACACACACACCCTCACACACACACACCCTCACACACACACACACCCTCACACACACACACCCTCACACACACACACACCCTCACACACACACCCCTCACACACACACACCCTCCTCACACACACACACACCCTCACACCAACACACCCTCACACCCACACACCCTCACACACACACACCCTCACACACACACACACCCTCACACCCAACACACCCTCACACACACACACCCTCACACACACACACACCCTCACACACACACACCCTCACACACACACACACCCTCACACAAACACACCCTCACACACACACACCCTCACACACACACACCCTCACACACACACACCCTCACACACACACACACCCTCACACACACACACCCTCACACACACACACCCTCACACCCAAACACACCCTCACACACACACACCCTCACACACACACACACCCTCACACACACACACCCCTCACACACACACACTCTCACACACACACCCTCACACACACACACACACCCAACACACCCTCACACACACACACCCTCACACACACACACCCTCACACACACACACCTCACACCCAAACACACCTCACACACACACCCTCACACACACACATTCCCTCACAACCAAACACACCCTCACACACACACACCCTCACACCCAAACACACCCTCACACACACACACCCTCACACACACACACCCACACACACACACACCCTCACACCCAAACACACCCTCACACACACACACCCTCACACACACACACCCTCACACACACACACACCCTCACACCCAAACACACCCTCACACACACACACCCTCACACCCAAACACACCCTCACACACACACACCCTCACACACACACACCCTCACACCCAAACACACCCTCACACACACACACACCCTCACACACACACACACCCTCCCACGCACCCGCCTATACACTCACCCACACATACCCTCGCACATGCTCTCGCACACAATGCTCACACCCAAACACACCCTCATAGACACCCACACACACCCCCACACATACACCGTACATACGCCCTCAGACACACACACCCTCACAGACACACAAACACATCCCCACACACAAACAGGCACACACAGAATCTCACACACACAGACGTAAATATACAGCAAACACTAACAGGTGCACACAATATTATTAATACCGGAGAAACAGTAAGGAGTCTCACAACACCAGGTTGAAAGCACGAGCTTTTGGAGCGTCGCTCCTTCATCAGGTGAGTGCAGGATTTGTTTCACAAACAGGGATATATAGACACAGACTCAATGACAAGGTAATGGTTGGAATGCGAGCCTTTACAGGTGAATGGAAAACACAGGTTAAAGAGGTGTGAATTGTCTCAAATCCTGCACTCACCGGATGAAGGATCGACACTCCGAAAGATTGTGCTACAAAATAAACCTGTTGGACTTTAATCTGGTGTTGTGAGACTTCTTACTGTGCCCACCCCAGTCTAACGCCGGTAACTCCACACCATTTAAACTAGAAAGAGTGCAGAGGAGATTTAATAGGATGCTCTGGGACTTGATGGATTGAGTTATACGGAGAGGCTGGATAGACTGGGACTTTTTTCTCTGGGGTGTAGGAAGCTTGGGTGTGATCTTATAGAGGTCTATAAAATAATGAGGGCTAGATAGTCAATATCTTTTCCCAAAAGTAAGGGAGTCTAAAACTAGAGGGCATAGGTTTAAGGTGAAAGGGAAGAGATACAAAAGAGTCCAGAGGGGCAATTGTTTCATACAGAGGGTGGTGAGTGTCTAGAACAAACTGCCAGAGGTAGTAGTAGAGGCGGGTACAATTTTGTCTTTCAAAAAGTGTTTAGACAGTTACATGGGTAAAATGGGTATAGAGGGATATGGGTCAAATGCAGGCACTAGCTTAAGGAATAGAAAAAGGGGTATTATGGACAAGTTGGGCCGAAGGGCCTGTTTCCATGCTGTAAACCTCTATGACACACACACACACAAAACATGCTCATATATAATACTGTCGTGATGCAGAGGTTGTTCCCCTTTAAGACATAACACTGAATCCCTCGCCTTGTAATCTGTTAAAAGTGCGTGGGAAGGTGTGAACTGTCCTTCAGTAACGTTTAGTGGGTAACTAACAGAAATACCCAAAACTCACATTAAAATCAACACTTAATAATTTCTCTATTTAACTAACAGGGAGATTTAATTAAACGAGTAACATTCCGAATAAAATAAGATTCTACTGGAATGCTGTTCAGATAAATACAATATCCATTCATTACCAAAAAATATCATAATAGAGTTCAGTCACTCTCAAAAAGAAATACAACCAGGTTTTGTGGCTTTTGCAAACTTTTGGAGTTCCTCCGTTGATTCCTTTGTAAGTTCTTTCTGATTTGTTACCTTTCGCTAGTTAGTTGGTACGCTCGCTTAAAGGGCATATCTGAAGCAATTGCTAACTGCTGTTTCTCCCCTTGCAATTTCTTTTATATCTGTGCTGACCTATCAATTTTCCAACAGGATTGGTCTGATGTTGGTAACACCAAATTCCAATGTTACAGGTTCTTGGTATCTAGTGCTTTAAATTGAATTCAAAAACATTCAAAGGCCTGGCGCCTGTTACCAAGGCAATCCTGTTGCTTGGCCTTGGATACAAATGTTTCAGCCAGGGACCCCAATATACACCTGCATTTTAAACCTCCTAGCACTGAAACAGAACACCAATCACAAAACACATACACACAACCTTGCACACACTCAGACATGTTCATGTGTGTACACATCCACACAAAAACACTCACACACACATGCAATACATAATATACACACAAAGCACACACAGTATGCATACACACGCACACGCCCTCTCACACAATACTTACACATACACACAATACATTTACACACATACAATACACACACACAGATTCTCACACACACATGACACACACATGGCTCACACACACAGAAACAAACACAACCAGACACACAACACATACACACACATACAATCACAAATACACAGGCACACACACAATACACACACACACGCATTCCACATACACATGCACACAGACACAACACACACACACATGCACACATGTCTACACACAAATACATACACACATACAGATACACACACAGACACAATATACACAACCCACAATACACACACAACACACACAACATATATATATACACATGCATGCACATCCACACACAGATGCTTAAACACATATGTGCACACATACACACATGTACCCACACAGGTGCACACGCACTCTCATACACACACACCCAGGTACACACACACACACTCTCACACATGCACACACATCCACCCACAAAAATGCACACACAGACACCCATGTACACACAATATATTTTCACACGTACAATACACCCAAATACAAAAAAACACACATACACAAACACTATATGCACACAAATAACGATACAAACACACACACATATGCACGGACACACACACACATTCACAATAAGCACTTGCACACGTTTACACAGAGATTTACACACAAACCCAGATACAAACACAGTTACACATAAGATATGAATTGCCTTTAGTAACCATCTCAGGCTGAGATTTAGCAGGCTGATTCACATCTGATGCGGTCGGATATATATCAGGAATTCTGATTCTTGTTAATTACGAGTTGTTATCCGGAATAAGTGGCAGCCAGTCCGTCTGCGAGGTTCTACTTTGTGAGAGCGGCAGTGAGATTGTCCCCGTTCTCCTGTCTCCCTGGGGGTTTGAGTTAACTGGTTTAATCCCTCAGGAAACACTGCTTTCTGCTGTTTACTTCCTCCCTGCTCTCCATCCCCAGTTTTAAACACTCCCTCCAGGTGAAACAGCGCTTACACATGAGCCCCCTTCAATCTGGGCTGTTAGATTCGCTGCTCCCAGTGTGGTCCACTCTACACCGGACAGGCCAAACGCAGACTGGGTGACCGCTTTGCTCAGCACCCAGACCCAGTTTACTACTTCAACACCCCCCACCCTGCTCTCCTGTCCCCCCCGTCTGTCCCCGTGAACCCCGAGACAAGCTGGAGGAACAGCACTCCATCTTCCCACTGGGCACTTTACAGCCTTCCAGACTGAACATTGAGTTCAACAACTTCAAAGCATCAACTCTTCCCTCCACCTACACCCCGTTTTGTAGTTTTTTAAATTTATAGAACATAGAACACTACAGCACAAACAGTTGTGCCGATCACATCCATACCTACCAAGCCGTAGACCTATCTATAACCCCCAATCCCATTAAATCCCATGTACTCATCCAGAAATCTTTTAAAAGACCCCAGCGAGTTCGCCTCCACCACCACCGACGGCAGCCGATTCCACTCACTCACCACCCTCTGAGTGAAAAACTTACCCCTGACATCTCCTCTGTACCTACTCCCCAGCACCTTAAACCTGTGTCCTCTCGTAGCGACCATTTCAGCCCTGGGAAATAGCCTCCGAGAATCCACCCTATCTATCCCTCTCAACATTTTATAAACCTCTATCAGGTCACCTCTCAACCTTCGTCTCTCCAGGGAGAAGAGACCGAGCTCCCTCAACCTATCCTCATAAGGCATGCCTCCCAATCCAGGCAACATCCTTGTAAATCTCCTCTGCACCCTCTCAATAGCTTCCACATCCTTCCTGTAGTGAGGCGACCAGAACTACTCCAAGTGGGGCCTGACAAGGGTCTTATAAAGTTGCAGCATTACCTCCCGACTCCTAAACTCAATCCCTCGATTAATGAAGGCCAGTACACCATACGCCTTCTTAACCACATCCTCCACCTGTGAGGCCGATTTAAGAGTCCTGTGGACCCGGACCCCAAGATCCTTCTGCTCTTCGACACAGCTAAGACTCCTACCCTCGATAATGTAAAATTCATTTCTTCCTTTGATTCATGATTGAGGAGGGAGAGGGGAGAGGAGGGACGTAGGGGGAGGGAAGGGATGGAGGAAGGGGGGGAGGGAGGGAAGGAGGGAGGAAGGGGGAAGAGGAAGGGAAGAAGGAGAGGAGTGGGGAGGGAGAGGGAGGGGGCTGGTGAAGGGAGCAGGAAGGAAACAGGGGGCATTGGGGGAGGGGGCAGTAAGGGAGGGAGGGGAGAGGGAGGGGGAGGGAAGGAAGGGGAGGGAGGCGTGAGAGTTGATTCAGTCTGATCTTTTAGTCATTTATGAGACACAGGCATCGCTGGCAGGGCCAGCGTTTATTGCCCATCCCTAGCTGCCCGAGGACAGTTGAGAGTCGACCATGTTGCTGTGACCCTGGAGTCACATGTAGGCCAGGCCGGGTAAGGACGGCAGATTTCCTTCCCTAAAGGACGTCAGTGACCCAGACGGGTTTTTCCGACAACGGGTTTCAGGGTCTTCAGTAGATCCTTAATTCCAGGTGTTTTTAAGAAATTGAAATTCCACCATCTGCCGAGGTGGGATTCGATGTCACTGTTGGTGATCAAGCCGCTGACCAGATCGATTTACTCCATTCGCTGGGTAAAACCTTCCCAAGAGTGGCAGCGAGAAACGATATTTCAGTCCCCATTCTGCCGCAAATCCTAAAATATCCGGCATACAGGCGGGCGGGGTCCTTAACAACACTGGCAAAACCCAGCTGCTCAGTGACCCCCCCCCTGCCCGTCCCCCCACCCCAGCCTGGAGGTCTCAGTGCTCTCCCCCAACCATCCCCCCTCCCCCCCACCCCCGGACTATCAGCTCCTGCCCTGTCTCCCCTCCCCTCCCCTATCCCCAACAGTCAGTGTCAGCGCACTCACCCTCCATCGCAATCGTCAGCCCCTCCCGCCATTCCCCGCTCCCGCCATTCCCCTCCTTCCCCCACTGGCATCCTCAGCTCCTGTGTCGGCTCCAGCCCACCTCCATCTACAGTGACTCCAGCCCCCCCACATCCCACCCCCCCACCCCACCTCCGCCCTCCCCTATATGAGTCTCCCACTGGGTCTGTCCCTGATAAGGCCCCCAGCACACAGATTGCCACTGTGCCAGTCTGTGCCAAGGAGAAGTGCCAGGCCACTGTCCCCCCCTCAACAGGTAAACTCACCTTTATGCTCCCGGGGAGACCCCCACAGCACAGGTACACGTGTCGGTGTCAGTACACAGCAGGGGTGGTGGGGGAAAGGCTCTATATCAGCCATGTGGGAGTGTGGGTTATTGTCCCCCCCACTGTCCTGGACCACCCCGATCTCCAGCCCCATCCCCTCCGCAGTCCCAAACCCCCCCTGTAGGAAGACTCCCAGTAAGAAGTCTCACAACACCAGGTTTAAGTCCAACCAGTTTATTTGACAGTAATCCCACAAACTTTCGGAAATGGTGTGTAAGGTTCTGATCAGAGAAGGGCATATAAAGACACACACAGTTTACAGAATACTGATTAGAATGCAAGTCTTTACAGTTAACCTGCTATTCAAGTCTTA
The DNA here is from genome assembly GCF_965287045.1 of Carcharhinus amblyrhynchos. Classification (NCBI taxonomy): domain Eukaryota; kingdom Metazoa; phylum Chordata; class Chondrichthyes; order Carcharhiniformes; family Carcharhinidae; genus Carcharhinus; species Carcharhinus amblyrhynchos. The sequence goes on from NW_027650929.1 coordinate 12,710, forward strand.
AAGATGCAGACAATGTGAGTGGAGAAAGCATTAGCACAGGTTAAAGAGATGTGTATTGTCTCCAGACAGTACAGTAAGTGAGGTTTTGCAAACCCAGGCAAGTCACGGGGGTTACAGATAGTGCGACATGAACCCAAGATCCCTGTTGAGACCATCCTCATGTGTGAGGAACTTGGCTATCAGTCTCTGCTCAGTGACTCTGCGCTGTCGTGTGTCGTGAAGGCCGCCTTGGAGAACGCTTACCCGAAGGTCAGAGGCCGAATGCCCGTGACCGCTGAAGTGTTCGCCAACAGGAAGGGAACAGTCTTGCCTGGTGATTGTCGAGCGGTGTTCATTCATCCGTTGTCGTAGTGTCTGCATGGTCTCCCCAATGTACCATGCTTCGGGACATCCTTTCTTGCAACGTATCAGGTAGACAACATTGGCCGAGTTGCAAGAGTATTTACCGTGTACCTGGTGGATGGTGTTCTCATGTTCCTCATCCACCCTAAACACATTAAAGAAGCCATCCCCTATGGACAAGCCCTCCGTATATACAGGATCTGCTCAGATGAGAAGGATCGCAACAGACACCTCCAGATGCTGAAAGATCATAAGAACATAAGAACATAAGAAATAGGAGCGGGAGTAGGCCATCTCGCCCTTCGAGCCTGCCCCGCCATTCAATAAGATCATGGCTGATCTGTCGTGTCTCAGTTCCACTTTCCGGCCCTCTCTCCATAACCCTTAATCCCCTCTCTTATCAAAAACCCATCAACCCGCGTCTTAAAAATATTTAGCGAGGCAGCCTCCACCACTTCAACAGGCAGAGAATTCCAGAGATTCACCACCCTTTGAGTGAAGAAGTTCCTCCTCAACTCCGTTCTAAACCACCCCCCCTTTATCTTGAGGCTGTGCCCCCTAGTCCTACTGTCTTTTTTGAGCGGGAAGAGTCTCTTCACCTCTATCCTATCCATCCCATTCATCATCTTATACGTCTCAATGAGATCTCCCCTCATTCTTCTAAACTCTAACGAGTACAAGCCTAGTTTATTCAGCCTCTCCTCATAGCTCAACCCCCTCAACTCCAGTATCAGCCTAGTAAACCTCCTCTGCACTCCCTCCAAGGCCAAAATATCTTTGCGCAGGTACGGCGCCCAAAACTGCACACAGTACTCCAGCTGCGGCCTCACCAATGCCCTATACAGCCGCAGCAAGACCTCCCTACTTTTATATTCAATCCCCCTCGCTATGAAGGCCAGCATCCCATTCGCCTTCCTGACCACCTGCTGCACCTGCAAGCTGGGTTTTTGCGACTCATGCACAAGGACCCCGAGGTCCCTCTGCATCGTCGCCTGCTGCAGTTTTTCGCCATGTAAGTAATAGTCCTTCCTACCATTCTTCCTACCAAAGTGGACCACCTCACACTTGCCAACATTAAATTCCATTTGCCATTTCCTGGCCCATTCGCCCAGCCTATCTAGATCCTTCTGCAGACTCTCCACACCCTCCGCACAATTTGCCGTTCCCCCAATCTTGGTGTCATCAGCAAATTTCGACACCCTGCACTCGGTTCCCTCCTGCCCTCATAAGAACAGGATATGGTGCTCGACTCATAGATCGACAGTTCCGATGCACCCCAGCGAAAAACCACACCGATCTCCTCAGAAGACAAACACGGGACACAGCGGACAGAGTACCCTTCATCGTCCAGTATTTCCCCGGAGCGGAGAAGCTACAACATCTTCTCCGGAGTCTCCAACAATCATTGATGAAGACGAACATCTCGCCAGGGCCATCCCCACACCCCCACTTCTTGCCTTCAAACAACCGCACAACCTCAAACAGACCATTGTCCGCAGCAAACTACCCAGCCTTCAGGAGAACAGTGACCACAACACCACACAACCCTGCCACAGCAACCTCTGCAAGACATGCTGGATCATCGACAAGTGCCATCATCTCACGTGAGAACACCATCCACCAGGTACACGGTAAATACTCTTGCAACTCGGCCAATGTTGTCTACCTGATACACAGTAAAAAGTCTGACAACACCAGGTTTTAGTCCAACCTATTTATTTGATAATATACTCACAAGCTTTCGGGTTTGCCCCTTCGTCAGGTGAATGGAGAGTTCTGGCCTCAGACAGAGCATATAAAGCACAGACAGTTTACAGATTACTGATTAGTAATTACTGATTACTGATTCTAATCAGTAATCTCTAAACTGTCTGTGCTTTATATGCTCTGTCTGAGGCCAGAACTCTCCATTCACCTGAGGAAGGGGCAGTGCTCCGAAAGCTCGTGGTGTTTACTACTAAATAAACCTGTTGGACTTTAACCCGGTGTTGTGAGACTTCTTACTGTGTTTACCCCAGTCCAACGCCGGCATCTCCACATCATGGCAGACCGACCCCCCCAGCCCACTCCGATCGCTGGCCCCCCACCCGAGGCAGAGTGGCAGCAGGATCTCCCCCCCCCCCCCCCGCCCCCGCGATCGCCCCTGAGGCCCCCCACCCATCAGGACCCACCCCCTTGGCACCGCCCAGTGGGACTTCAGCACCAGACCCGCTAATGATATTTAAATGATATGTAAAATATGCGTACCCCCCCCACCCCCCACCCCGCAGTCGGACGGTGCCAGGATTGGGGTACGCACTCTGGCGGGAATCTTGTGAATGGCTCCCGGCCCGGAGCGGGAGCAGAATCGTCCCCCCCCCGTGACGGTGAGGGGGGGTGGCGGATTGGAGAATAACCCTCAGGGGTATCGGATTCACCGGATTCACCGGCTCAGAGCCACAAAACACAATGAATTTTCCGGAACAAAGGTACAGACGAGACAGTTTTACTGAGCGACTGATCAGACTAACACAATCCTTCCCTCAATCAGAGCAAAAATATCAACCTCTCCTTCTCCAAACTGTCCTCTCCACCGTCTCACCCCTCCCCGAGCCCCTTCCCCCCTTTTTCTCATCTCCCTCTCCCCCTCCTTCTCTCCCCTCCCCCCCTCCCTCCCCCCTCCCCCTCCTCTCCCTCCCTCCCTCTCCCCCCTCCCTCCCTCCCTCCCCCTCCCCTTCCCTCCTCCCCCCCTCCCTCCCTCCCCCTCCTCTCCTCCATCCCTCCCCTCCCTCCGCCCTCCCCTTCCCTCCTCCCTCCCTCCCCCTCCTCTCCTCCCTCCCTCCCCCTCCTCTCCTCCATCCCTCCCTCCCATCCTCCCCCCCACCCCCACCCCCCCTCCTCTCTCTCCCCTCCTCCCTCTCCCTCCCCCTCCCTCCCCTCCTCCCTCCTCCCTCCCTCCCATCCTCCCCCTCCTCCCCTCCCCCTCCCTCTCTCTCCGCCCTCTGTCCCTCCTCCTGCTGCCTGGTGTTATGGTGTGTAGTGATCTGTGAAGATGGAGGTGTGTGACCGGGAGCTGGCAGAGGGAGACGGCCACATGCAGGAGCTGGCGACCCTGGTTCAGAAAACCACCAGTGGGTGCAGCTGGTGGGAGAGACACGGGGTGGACTGGACCTGCCTGCTCCTGGCACTGAGTGTCACCCCAGCAGGTCAGTGTGTACACAGACCCCTGTCTGACTCTCAGCTTCTGTCTCAGTGTGTGTGAGGGAGAAGGTAATCCAGGCAGTGGGTGAGGGTACAGCTTTGTACATGTGTGTGTGTGTGTGTGTCTCTGCTTGTCTGTATGTCCCTGTGTCTCTCTCTCCCTGTCTCTGCATGTCTGGATATGTGCTGTCTTCATGTATGTCTGCACCTGTGTCTCTCTCTGTGTCTCAGAGTGTCTGTACCTGTGTGTCAGTGTGTGTGTGAGCCTGTGTGTCCCTATGTATCTGTAAGAGTTTCTGTCAGTATCCGTGTGTGTGTGTGTGTGAGAGTGTGTGTGTGTGTGTGTGTGTGAGTGTTTGTGTGTGTGTGAGAGTGTGTGTGTGTGTGAGAGTGTGTGTGTTTGTGTGAGAGTGTGTCTGTGAGTGTTTGTGTGTGAGTGTGTGTGTGTTTGTCTGTGAGGGAATGTGTGTGAGTGTGTGTGTGTGTGTGTTTGTGTGTGTGTGTGTTTGTGTGTGTGTGAGAGTGTGTATGTGTGTGTGTGTGAGAGTGTGTGTGAGTGTGTATTTGTGTGTGTGAGAGAGTGTGTGCGCGTGTGTGTGTGTGAGAGAGAGTGTGTGTGTGAGAGTGTGTGTGTGTGTGAGAGAGAGTGTGTGTGTGCGCGTGTGTGTTTGTGTGTGTGAGAGAGAGTGTGTGTGTGAGAGTGTGTGTGTTTGTGTGTGTGTGTGAGTGTGTGTGTGTGTGAGAGAGAGTGTGTGTGCGTGAGAGTGTGTGTGTGTGAGTGTGTGTGTGTGCGTGAGAGTGTGTGTGCGTGAGAGTGTGTGTGTGTGAGTGTGTGTGTGTGTGCGTGAGAGTGTGTGTGTGTGAGTGTGTGTGTGTGTGTTTGTGTGTGTGTGAGAGTGTGTATGTGTGTGTGTGTGAGAGTGTGTGTGAGTGTGTATTTGTGTGTGTGAGAGAGTGTGTGCGCGTGTGTGTGTGTGAGAGAGAGTGTGTGTGTGTGTGAGAGAGTGTGTGTGCGCGCGTGTGTGTTTGTGTGTGTGAGAGAGAGTGTGTGTGTGAGAGTGTGTGTGAGAGTGTGTGTGTTTGTGTGTGTGTGTGAGTGTGTGTGTGTGTGAGAGAGAGTGTGTGTGCGTGAGAGTGTGTGTGTGTGAGTGTGTGTGTGTGCGTGAGAGTGTGTGTGCGTGAGAGTGTGTGTGTGTGAGTGTGTGTGTGTGTGCGTGAGAGTGTGTGTGTGTGAGTGTGTGTGTGTGTGAGAGAGTGTGTGTGCGTGAG
>NW_027650929.1:22500-34017 GCF_965287045.1 Carcharhinus amblyrhynchos
GAGCGAGAGACTGAGAGTGGAAAGGTCACAGAGCGAGAGACTGAGAGTGGAAAGGTCACAGAGCGAGAGTGGAAAGGTCACAGAGTGAGAGACTGAGAGTGGAAAGGTCACAGAGTGAGAGACCGAGAGTGGAAAGGTCACAGAGCGAGAGTGGAAAGGTCACAGAGTGAGAGTGGAAAGGTCACAGAGCGAGAGACCGAGAGTGGAAAGGTCACAGAGCGAGAGTGGAAAGGTCACAGAGTGAGAGTGGAAAGGTCACAGAGCGAGAGACTGAGAGTGGAAAGGTCACAGAGCGAGAGACTGAGAGTGGAAAGGTCACAGAGCGAGAGTGGAAAGGTCACAGAGTGAGAGTGGAAAGGTCACAGAGCGAGAGACTGAGAGTGGAAAGGTCACAGAGTGAGAGACCGAGAGTGGAAAGGTCACAGAGTGAGAGACCGAGAGTGGAAAGGTCACAGAGCGAGAGTGGAAAGGTCACAGATTGAGAGACCGAGAGTGGAAAGGTCACAGAGCGAGAGTGGAAAGGTCACAGATTGAGAGACCGAGAGTGGAAAGGTCACAGAGCGAGAGTGGAAAGGTCACAGAGCGAGAGTGGAAAGGTCACAGAGCGAGAGACTGAGAGTGGAAAGGTCACAGAGTGAGAGTGGAAAGGTCACAGATTGAGAGACCGAGAGTGGAAAGGTCACAGACTGAGAGTGGAAAGGTCACAGAGCGAGAGACTGAGAGTGGAAAGGTCACAAAGCGAGAGACCGAGAGTGGAAAGGTCACAGAGTGAGAGACTGAGAGTGGAAAGGTCACAGAGCGAGAGTGGAAAGGTCACAGAGCGAGAGACCGAGAGTGGAAAGGTCACAGAGCGAGAGACCGAGAGTGGAAAGGTCACAGAGTGAGAGACTGAGAGTGGAAAGGTCACAGAGCGAGAGTGGAAAGGTCACAGAGCGAGAGACCGAGAGTGGAAAGGTCACAGAGCGAGAGTGGAAAGGTCACAGAGCGAGAGACCGAGAGTGGAAAGGTCACAGAGCGAGAGACCGAGAGTGGAAAGGTCACAGAGTGAGAGACTGAGAGTGGAAAGGTCACAGAGTGAGAGACTGAGAGTGGAAAGGTCACAGAGCGAGAGACCGAGAGTGGAAAGGTCACAGAGCGAGAGTGGAAAGGTCACAGAGCGAGAGACCGAGAGTGGAAAGGTCACAGAGCGAGAGACCGAGAGTGGAAAGGTCACAGAGTGAGAGACTGAGAGTGGAAAGGTCACAGAGCGAGAGTGGAAAGGTCACAGAGTGAGAGACTGAGAGTGGAAAGGTCACAGAGTGAGAGACCGAGAGTGGAAAGGTCACAGAGCGAGAGACCGAGAGTGGAAAGGTCACAGAGAGAGAGTGGAAAGGTCACAGAGTGAGAGTGGAAAGGTCACAGAGTGAGAGACCGAGAGAGGAAAGGTCACAGAGAGAGAGTGGAAAGGTCACAGAGTGAGAGTGGAAAGGTCACAGAGTGAGAGACCGAGAGAGGAAAGGTCACAGAGCGAGAGACCGAGAGTGGAAAGGTCACAGAGTGAGAGACCGAGAGTGGAAAGGTCACAGAGTGAGAGACCGAGAGTGGAAAGGTCACAGAGCGAGAGACTGAGAGTGGAAAGGTCACAGAGTGAGAGTGGAAAGGTCACAGAGCGAGAGACTGAGAGTGGAAAGGTCACAGAGCGAGAGACTGAGAGTGGAAAGGTCACAGAGAGAGAGTGGAAAGGTCACAGAGTGAGAGTGGAAAGGTCACAGATTGAGAGACCGAGAGTGGAAAGGTCACAGAGCGAGAGTGGAAAGGTCACAGAGTGAGAGTGGAAAGGTCACAGAGTGAGAGACCGAGAGTGGAAAGGTCACAGACTGAGAGTGGAAAGGTCACAGAGCGAGAGACCGAGAGTGGAAAGGTCACAGAGTGAGAGACTGAGAGTGGAAAGGTCACAGAGTGAGAGACTGAGAGTGGAAAGGTCACAGAGTGAGAGTGGAAAGGTCACAGAGTGAGAGACCGAGAGTGGAAAGGTCACAGAGCGAGAGACCGAGAGTGGAAAGGTCACAGAGTGAGAGACTGAGAGTGGAAAGGTCACAGAGTGAGAGACCGAGAGTGGAAAGGTCACAGAGCGAGAGACCGAGAGTGGAAAGGTCACAGAGAGAGAGTGGAAAGGTCACAGAGTGAGAGACCGAGAGTGGAAAGGTCACAGAGTGAGAGTGGAAAGGTCACAGAGTGAGAGACCGAGAGAGGAAAGGTCACAGAGCGAGAGACCGAGAGTGGAAAGGTCACAGAGCGAGAGACTGAGAGAGGAAAGGTCACAGAGTGAGAGTGGAAAGGTCACAGAGCGAGAGACTGAGAGTGGAAAGGTCACAGAGCGAGAGTGGAAAGGTCACAGAGTGAGAGTGGAAAGGTCACAGAGCGAGAGACCGAGAGTGGAAAGGTCACAGAGTGAGAGTGGAAAGGTCACAGAGCGAGAGACTGAGAGTGGAAAGGTCACAGAGCGAGAGACCGAGAGTGGAAAGGTCACAGAGTGAGAGTGGAAAGGTCACAGAGCGAGAGACTGAGAGTGGAAAGGTCACAGAGCGAGAGTGGAAAGGTCACAGAGCGAGAGACTGAGAGAGGAAAGGTCACAGAGCGAGAGACCGAGAGTGGAAAGGTCACAGAGCGAGAGACCGAGAGTGGAAAGGTCACAGAGTGAGAGTGGAAAGGTCACAGATTGAGAGACCGAGAGTGGAAAGGTCACAGAGCGAGAGACTGAGAGTGGAAAGGTCACAGAGTGAGAGTGGAAAGGTCACAGATTGAGAGACCGAGAGTGGAAAGGTCACAGAGTGAGAGACTGAGAGTGGAAAGGTCACAGAGCGAGAGACCGAGAGTGGAAAGGTCACAGAGTGAGAGACTGAGAGTGGAAAGGTCACAGAGTGAGAGACTGAGAGTGGAAAGGTCACAGAGCGAGAGACTGAGAGTGGAAAGGTCACAGAGCGAGAGACCGAGAGTGGAAAGGTCACAGAGTGAGAGATTGAGAGTGGAAAGGTCACAGAGCGAGAGTGGAAAGGTCACAGAGTGAGAGTGGAAAGGTCACAGAGTGAGAGACCGAGAGTGGAAAGGTCACAGAGCGAGAGACTGAGAGTGGAAAGGTCACAGAGCGAGAGACTGAGAGTGGAAAGGTCACAGAGCGAGAGACCGAGAGTGGAAAGGTCACAGAGTGAGAGTGGAAAGGTCACAGAGTGAGAGACCGAGAGTGGAAAGGTCACAGAGCGAGAGGCTGAGAGTGGAAAGGTCACAGAGTGAGAGACTGAGAGTGGAAAGGTCACGGAGCGAGAGACCGAGAGTGGAAAGGTCACAGAGTGAGAGACTGAGAGTGGAAAGGTCACAGAGTGAGAGACTGAGAGTGGAAGGGTCACAGAGCGAGAGTGGAAAGGTCACAGAGTGAGAGACTGAGAGTGGAAAGGTCACAGAGTGAGAGACCGAGAGTGGAAAGGTCACAGAGTGAGAGACCGAGAGTGGAAAGGTCACAGAGTGAGAGACTGAGAGTGGAAAGGTCACAGAGCGAGAGACCGAGAGTGGAAAGGTCACAGAGTGAGAGACCGAGAGTGGAAAGGTCACAGAGTGAGAGACTGAGAGTGGAAAGGTCACAGAGCGAGAGACTGAGAGTGGAAAGGTCACAGAGCGAGAGTGGAAAGGTCACAGAGCGAGAGACCGAGAGTGGAAAGGTCACAGAGTGAGAGACTGAGAGTGGAAAGGTCACAGAGTGAGAGACCGAGAGTGGAAAGGTCACAGAGTGAGAGTGGAAAGGTCACAGAGTGAGAGACTGAGAGTGGAAAGGTCACAGAGCGAGAGTGGAAAGGTCACAGAGCGAGAGACCGAGAGTGGAAAGGTCACAGAGTGAGAGACCGAGAGTGGAAAGGTCACAGAGTGAGAGACCGAGAGTGGAAAGGTCACAGAGCGAGAGACTGAGAGTGGAAAGGTCACAGAGTGAGAGACCGAGAGTGGAAAGGTCACAGAGTGAGAGACTGAGAGTGGAAAGGTCACAGAGTGAGAGACCGAGAGTGGAAAGGTCACAGAGCGAGAGGCTGAGAGTGGAAAGGTCACAGAGTGAGAGACCGAGAGTGGAAAGGTCACAGAGTGAGAGACTGAGAGTGGAAAGGTCACAGAGAGAGAGACTGAGAGTGGAAAGGTCACAGAGTGAGAGACTGAGAGTGGAAAGGTCACAGAGCGAGAGGCTGAGAGTGGAAAGGTCACAGAGTGAGAGACCGAGAGTGGAAAGGTCACAGAGTGAGAGACTGAGAGTGGAAAGGTCACAGAGTGAGAGACTGAGACCAGAAGGACAAATCAGTAAACGGTAATATGAATCCTGGTCCAGTCTGTTTTTTCCTGGGGGAGGGAGAGGGCTGGGTCGTCACAATGGAAAAAACAAGAATAAAGTCACTCAGAAATCCACTGAACTCACTGGCTACACACAGACTTGTTAACTTCACCCAGTTCCAAACACTTTCACTTCCCAAAGTTCAGAGCTGTAGGAAGGATTAGACATGATGAATTGTCTCTTAGTCTCACAAGATAGTTTACGGGGATTAGCCATGGGAAATGTGTGGGTTACAGGGCTGGGGTGGAGATGGGGGCCGAGGTAAGATGCTCCTTTGGAGAGTCAGTGCAGACTCGAAGGGCCAAATGGCCTCCTTCTGTTCTATGGAAAGTAAGGAGAGGGGTTAGCAGTATTGGTGAAGGGGAATATGATAGTGTTCGAGGGTGAGGACGTGTTAGCAGCTTCAAGGGAAGAATCTATTTCGAGCTAGAGGCATCTTGCCAATGCAAATTCTTGACTCGATAAACTCCATTGGTCACCAAAGGAGAGAAAGAGGGGGGAAGAGTTTTGAGGAAATAAGAACATAAGAAATAGGAGCAGGAGTAGGCCATCTAGCCCTTCGAGCCTGCCCCGCCATTCAATAAGATCATGGCTGATCTGTCGTGGCTCAGTTCCACATTCCCACCCTCTCCCCATAACCCTTAATCCCCTCGCTTATCAAAAACCCATCAACCCGCTTCTTAAAAATATTTAGCGAGGCAGCCTCCACCACTTCAACGGGCAGAGAATTCCAGAGATTCACCACCCTTTGAGTGAAGAAGTTCCTCCTCAACTCCGTTCTAAACCGCCTCCCCTTTATCCTGAGGCTGTGCCCCCTAGTCCTACTGTCCTTTCTGAGCAGGAAGAGTCTCTCCACCTCTATCCTATCCATCCCATTCATCATCTTATACATCTCAATGAGATCTCCCCTCATCCTTCTAAACTCTAACGAGTACAAGCCTAGTTTATTCAGCCTCTCCTCATAGCTCAACCCCCTCAACTCCGGTATCAGCCTAGTAAACCTCCTCTGCACTCCCTCCAAGGCCAAAATATCCTTGCGTAAGTACGGCGCCCAAAACTGCACACAGTACTCCAGCTGCGGCCTCACCAATGCCCTATACAGCCGCAGCAAGACCTCCCTACTTTTATATTCAATCCCCCTCGCTATGAAGGCCAGCATCCCATTCGCCTTCCTGACCACCTGCTGCACCTGCAAGCTGGGTTTTTACGACTCATGCACAAGGACCCCCAGGTCCCTCTGCACCGTCGCCTGCTGCAGTTTTTCGCCACAATGACAGGGAGATTCAGAAAACAATCAAAAAGTAGTAATGGAGCTCTTTAATTCTCCTAATCTCGGCGAGCAGAGAGGTTGGAAAGTTTCCAAGTGTGTTCAGGAGAATCAGTATGTTTCCTGCCCTATGGGAATTACTGGATCGATATTCCTCTGTGAGGGAGGGGATCTGGACCCAGAGCTCTGGAGAATTGCTAATCATAGAGGTTTACAGCATAGAAACAGGCCCTTTGGCCCAGCTTGTCCATGCCACCGTCTTTTCTCAAACCCCTAAGATAGTCCCAATTACCCGCATTTGCCTATAACCCTCTATAACCACGTAACTATCTAAACGCTTTTTCAAAGACAAAATTGTAGCTACCTCTACTACCACCTCTGGCAGCTCGTTCCAAACAGTCACTACCTTCTGCGTGAAAATATTACCCCTCTGGACACTTTTCTATCTCTCCCCTCTCACCTTAAACCTATGCCCTCTAGTTTTAGACTCCCCTACCTTTGGGGAAAAGATATTGACTATCTAGCTGGTCTGTGCCCCTCACTATTTTATAGACCTCTATAAGATCACCCCTCTACGCTCCAGAGAAAAGAGTCCCAGTCTATCCAGCCTGTCCTTATAACTCAAGCAATAAAGTCCCAGTAGCATTCTAGTACATCTTTTCTGCACTCTTTCTAGTTCAATAATATCCTTTTCTATAATAGGGTGACCAGAAACTGTACACAGTATTCCAAGTGTGGCCTTACCAATGTCTTGTTCAACTTCAACAAGACGTCCCAACTCCTGTATTCAATGTTCTGACCGATGAGTTGACGGAGGGACGATAGACGGAGGCGAACTAAAGCTAAATAAAATCAACCAGCAGATGTCACATCCCTTTCAAAACAGGGTGCAAGAATAAACCCAATAGCGACAGGTTTGCCAGTTTAACCTGGGACAGATATGGATTACTTAGATGAAGGCAGCATGGATTTGTTAACAAGTTGTACTGAACAAAGTTGAGTGAGTGTTTTTGATGAGAGTAGCAGGGGTTTTGTGGTCCTGTGGGGAACATCCCCTTCCTCTAAGCAGCAAGCTCTAGGTTCAAGTCTCACCCCAGGATGTGATGGACAAAATGTGGCTGCGATGGGAGAATCGCTTCAGGCTGGTCTTTAGGCTCGAGCCTCTTTATTGTGAGACATTTGTTACTAACAAAGAACAACACAGCCCGGGAAACAGGCCATTCGGCCCAACGAGCCCGCGCCGCCATCTTAACATTACCAGTCCCCCCCTCCACCCATGACCCTTATCTATGTTTATGGCATTCCACATTGAGGGAAACTAATTTAGGGACAATTTATTACACCAATCAGCCTAACAGCACATCTTTGGGGTGTGGGAGGAAACCGGAGCGCCCGGAGAAAACCCACGCAGACACGGGGAGAATGCGCAAACTCCCACAGACACTGACCCAAATCCATGTCTCTACACAGCAAACAGTGATAGTCACTGAGCTGTCGATCCCCCCCGTTCCAGCTGCCTCTATTTATGGGACATGTTTAGCTGGCAATTTCCTTAACGAAGTAATTACTACGCACTCTCCGATTAATAGTACAGTAACAATGGCCACCAAGGGTGTGTGATGTGTCCGAATGTGTTCATTGTCTATCTGCAAGTCCTTCTCACGTGTTTTTGGCAGAAGTGAGAGTGTCTTTTGGTCAGCCAGAACCCGCACAAGGTAACGGCAAGTCACTCAGCACCCTACCAAGCATAACCCATGGACCAACACAACCAAGTCCATGGTTGCCGATGCCTTCTTATGGTATCTAAAGAGAGAGGGTAGATGGGGGTGATGTGGTTGATGTGGTATACATGGACTTCCAAAAGGAGCTTGCTCAAGTGCTGCATATTAGGCTTGACCGCAAAGTAGATACGTGAGGGACAGTTTGGATATGAAATTGGCTGGGGAAAGGTAGATATTGGGGTTCCCCAGGGTCGTGGGACTGCTGCTTTCCTTCATCGATATTAATAACCTGGACCTGGGTGTGCAGAGCACAGTTTCAACATTTCCAGATGACTTAACATTTAGTCGCCTGAGGAAGGGTCACCCAGACTCGAAACGTCGACCCTGTTCCCTCCCGATGTGGAGATGCCGGCGTTGGACTGGGACAAACACAGCAAGAGGCCTCACAACACCAGGTTAGAGTCCAACCAGTTTATTGTGTGGAAGGTTCCTGACGAAGGAACACCGTTTCCAAAAGCTTGCGGGTTTACTATCAAATAAACTGGTTGGACTTTAACCTGGTGTCGTGAGACTGTGTCTATTCCCTCCCCACAGCTGCTGTCAGACCTGCTGAGATTTTCCAGCATTTTCTGTTTTTGTTTCAGATTCCAGCATCCACAGTAATTTGCTTTGATCAACATTTGGAAGTGTTGTGAGCTGTGAGAGGGTATCGATAGTCTGGTGGAACGTGCTGGGTACAGTTTAATTCAGAGATGTACAAAGTGGAACATTTTTGGAAGATTCCCCCATGTCTGACTTGCTTTAGATCCCGATTCTTGTGACTTGCGGCAGAACTGGAGACCATCAAATCACGATGGTTTGAGTAAGTTGCTCCCACAGTTGCTGTGTCCCTCTGCACTGACAGCACTCCATCTTCTAACTCCCTCTGTGGGGAAGATTCCTCCTCTCCTTCTCAGTTGTGGTTGGGACTCAGCTTTGATCTAATACAGAGAGAGTTTCCAGCTCAGAGGGTCACACTGTGACCTCCACGGGTCGTGTGTTCAAGCCACTCCCGAGACTCGAGCATCCAGGGCAGATACTGAGAGAGAACGGACGTCAGAAGTTGCAGCGGGACATAGATAGGATGCAAGACGGGGTGGAGAAGTGGCAGATGGACTTCAACGCAGGTAAATGTGTAGTGATCCATTTTGGCAGGACCAACGGGATGAAGGAATACAATATCAAGGGCAGGAGTCTTAGCTGTGTTGAAGAGCAGAAGGATCTTGGGGTCCGGGTCCATAGGGCTCTTAAATCGGCCTTGCAGGTGGAGGATGTGGTCAAGAAGGTGTATGGTGTACTGGCCTTCATTAATCGAGGGATTGAGTTTAGGAGTCGGGAGATAATGCTGCAACTTTATAAGACCCTTGTCAGACCCCACTTGGAGTACTGTGCTCAGTTCTGGTCGCCTCACTACAGGAAGGATGTGGAAGCTATTGAGAGGGTGCAGAGGAGATTTACAAGGATGTTGCCTGGATTGGGAGGCATGCCTTATGAAGATAGGTTGAGGGAGCTGGGACTCTTCTCCCTGGAGAGACGAAGGTTGAGAGGTGACCTGATAGAGGTTTATAAAATGTTGAGAGGAATAGATAGGGTGGATTCTCGGAGGCTATTTCCCAGGGCTGAAATGGTCGCTACGAGAGGACACAGGTTTAAGGTGCTGGGGAGCAGGTACAGAGGAGATGTCAGGGGTAAGTTTTTCACTCAGAGGGTGGTGAGTGAGTGGAATCGGCTGCCGTCGGTGGTGGTGGAGGCGAACTCGCTGGGGTGTTTTAAAAGACTTCTGGATGAGTATATGGGGTTTAATGGGATTGAGGGTTATAGATAGGCCTGGTAGGTAGGGATATGATCGGCGCAACTTGTGGGCCGAAGGGCCTGTTTGTGCTGTAGTGTTCTACGTTCTATGTAACACAACCCTGCCCGAGGTGCGGTCACCCTCAGATTACATCACCACCAGTCTGCTCCCCCCCTCAAAGGAGAGAGAGCGGCCTATCTGGGTCTGTGGTGACATTGGGATGGGTGACATTGCTGCAGCTTCAGTGGGGGGGGTAAGGCCCAGCTTCCTACGACGCTTAGTGAGATTAATACCAATTCCAGCCTTCTGCTTGTGGAGTTATTTTGTACTGTACATGTTAAACCTCCCTCCCCCAATCTCCTGTTGGTGCTGAAGGCATGGTTTCTGAAGCAGGGTGACTGGATTTGGTGGCTAGGCCCAACGCTCCCTCCTGGCTGCTTGGCAACAGAAGCATCATTGCAGAGGCCCCTGCTACCCTTGGATGGCGCGTGTTGTACGGCATGGGTACAGACTGGCAACGAGGCAGGCACCAGGAGACCAGCAGCAGAAATATATTCCAGAGAAGGATGCGTTCCGACAGGAGGCCACACAGTAGACCTCTAACAAGGTAGAGGGAGCTGGGACCTCACATGGGCAAAGGCCATTGAAGGTGGCTGAATGTAATTAGCAATGTAATCAGGCTTCAGAAATCTCGGGCGGCACGGTAGCACAGTGGGTTAGCACTGCTGCTTCACAGCTCCAGGGTCCTGGGTTCGATTCCCGGCTCGGGTCCCTGTCTGTGTGGAGTTTGCACATTCTCCTCGTGTCTGCGTGGGTTTCCTCCGGTTTCCTCCCACAGTCCAAAGATGTGTGGGTTAGGTTGATTGGCCATGCTAAGAAAATGCCCCTTAGTGTCCAGGGATGTGTAGGTTAGAGGGTAAAATGTGTAGGGATATGGGGATAGGGCCTGGGTGGGATTGTGTTCGGTGCAGACTCGATGGGCTGAAGGGCCTCTTTCTGCACTGTAGGGTTCTACGTTCTAAATAGAGGCACAGGGAACCTTCCTAAAGCTCTGGTTTAGGCCTCAGTGTCGATGGTAGTCATGATGTGGAGACGCCGGCGTTGGACTGGGGTAAACACAGTAAGAAGTCTGGTTAAAGTCCAATCGATTTATTTGATAGCAAGCTCACTAGCTTTCGGGGCTTTGCCCCTTCGTCAGGTGATAGTCAGTGACTATCACTGTCTGCTGTACAGTTACAGGGACCCGGCTCGGATCTCCGGCTTGGGTCGGTGTCTGTGGGAGTTCGCGCATCCTCCCCGTGCTTGCGTGGGTTTTCTCCGGGTGCTCCGGTTTCCTCCCACACCCCAAAGATGTGCTTTTTAGGCTGATTGGTGTAACAAATTGTCCCTGAATTGGATCTCCCTTAATCTGGTGTACATATAATTCTCTAAATTTCCACCCCGTTTATTGTGGAGTTCCACGAGAGGTAGACAGAAGTGTCAACGAGCGACTTAAGAGTTGGATAAGGCACTCAGTGAGTGTGTTAAAATGGGCAGTACGGGCTTGTAGGGGCAAGGGGCCTGTGCCGTGCTGTTCTTTGCTCTTTGAATGAAGAGTTCTGGCCTCAGACAGAGCATATAACAGCACACACAGTTTACAGATCACTGATTACAATGCGAGCCTTTACAGCTAACCTGGAGGCCACAGTTCCAGCCTTACACAGAGTTCAGGCCTGAGAATGTCCCGGAGATTCTGCAGATTGACCTGTGCGGTTCCCGGGTGGGTCAGAGTTCAGCTAGCAGCCTCGGGCTGGAGAAGCTGAGCTGCCCCCCCCTCAGAGCGAAGGTAACTGAGGGGAAACTCGCTGGAGGCGTCCAGCACCCAGACTCCAACAGAGAGCGAGGAGCTGCTTTCACTGGCGGGTGGCACAATGAGAATCCGGGTGGAATGTTGTCGGCAGAGGGGGGAATTTGAGGAAGATCTTTCTGCAGCGAGCGGTGGTGACCTGCAGCTCGCTGCCCCTGAGGGTGGTGAATCATTTCAAGAGGAACCTGAGGAGAGGAAAACTGCAGGAGTACGGTGATAGAGCAGGGGGGGGGAATGGGGCGGAATGGATTGCTCTACAGAGGGCTGGCATCGAACCGATGGGCTGAATGGATTGTGCCATTGTGATACAATGGGAAATACGTGGGTGGTGGTGTAGAGGGTGGTGGGGAGGGGAGGGCCTGGGGTGGTGGTGGTGGTAGGGAGGATTGGGGGGGAGGTGGGGGGATTGGGGGGAGGGGGGATTGGAGGGGGTGGGGGATTGGGGGTGGGGGATTGGGGGTGGGGGATTGGGGGTGGGGGGATTGGGGTGTTGGGAGATTAGAGGGG